>NC_134491.1:5764386-5996886 GCF_040206685.1 Ascaphus truei
CGTGTAACTACTGCTGCTTTTCTCGATTCAGGCTCCGGTGGTAATTTTGTGAACCAAGAGTTTGCCACCCGTAACAAGATTTCTCTTATCTCCAAGAAAGCACCAATTGGACTCGAGGCTATTGATGGATGTCCTTTGCAACCTGCTTTTATTACGTTAGAGACTCTTCCTCTAACTTTATCTGCCGGTTCTCACACCGAGATTATCTCCTTTGACGTAATACACTCTCCTGATGTTTCAGTTATCCTAGGGTTACCGTGGTTACAGCATCACAACCCACATATAGATTGGAGGGACTGCAAACCGATTCAATGGGAGCTAGAGTCAGACGCCTCAACCTCGCCGGTCATAGCTCCTGCCACAGTTATTGCGGGAATGGAAACGCCTTCTGATAGCAACTCCACTCTTCCCGAAGTATATGCTGATTTCATCGATGTTTTCAGAAAGTCTCAGTCAGACGTCCTGCCTCCTCATAGACCCTATGATTGTCCAGAGACTGAAGCCATGGCAACCTACATCAAAGAGAATCTTGAGAAGGGATTCATTCGTGTAAGGTTCGGAGGAACACCTCTCTCTAAGGGGGTTCCCTCCGCGACCTTACTTACCTCCGCTCCAGCTCTGCCTTCTCGCTGCCGCGGGCGATATCCTCCTGTTCCTCCGCTCCCCGCAGCGGCTACTGATCTCGCGCATGCCGAGGACTTTTACGTCCTCCCTCAGGAGGAGTTCCCGCCCCCAGCTGAGGCTGCGCGTGCCTCTCCCACGTGGCGCACACGCCTGATGCACGTGCACCGCACACAAGCTGCACATCTAGCACAGCCGGGGTAAGTTTCTTCCTACCAATCCCTATCTTCCCTGGGGCTGCTCCCTCGTTATTCCCCCTCTCCCTATTGGTCCTTCCTCCTACTTATACCTTGCTCAGCCATTCATTCTTTGGCTGAGCATAGCTTTGTATGTCCTGTGTTAACCACGGTCGTGCCTGCCTCTATTCCTGTCTCTTTGTCTCCATAGTGATCTCTTGCGTACCGAACCGGCCTGGTTGTGGATCCGCTCTGGTCTTCTACCCTTGGTTTGTATCCTGACCTCCTGGACTCCCCGATCCCTTTACCTCGCTTGGCGGATTCCGATCTTCCTCCCGGCTCTGGACCCCAGGCTCTCGGTACCACCTATCTTCTGGAACCTCCCTTCTCGTCTGGCGAGTATCTAACTTTATCTTATACTCCCAGACGGTTCCAGACGCCTATTTTCCACTTTCCAGGGTTGTCACCGTAGCTGTGGGTGCAGTTTGTTACTCATCTCTCCTCAGTTTCGGGCTCCCTCCTTGTCCGTGGTGAGCACAGCGTAACATTATGCTCAGCCCAACAGACATGGACCCCGAAGAGGTTGAGCAACCAAGCCCCATGCAGCGACTTCTCCAGCTAAAAGCGCAGCTTGCCTCCGTGACACAGGAGCTCTTTAGACTCTCCTCATTGCAGCCTTCTCCAGGCTCCTCTGCCATGACAGCTGCAGCGTTTCCCTCCCCGGCTCTTCCCGTGGTTGTGGATCCTCGTCTCCCGGCTCCCAACTGTTATGCAGGGGATCCCCACGAGTGCAGAGGGTTTCTTAATCAGTGTGAGATGCAATTTGAATTATCTCCTTCACGCTTCCCTACTGCTCGTTCAAAGGTGGCCTATATTATGTCTCTCTTGAATGGAAAGGCCCTAGCCTGGGCATCCCCCATCTGGGAGCGGGATCCTGCCATGATGCATGACTATTCTCGCTTTCTTCGAGAATTCAGGCAAGCATTCGATACACCTGGTCGCCAAATTACGGCAGATTCTTCTCTCTTCCATATTTCCCAGGGTACTCGTCCTGTCGCTGAGTATGCTTTGGACTTCCGGACCATCGCGGCAGAGACCTCCTGGAATGATGGCTCACTATCAGCAGCCTTTTGGCAGGGTCTGTCGGATGCCATCAAGGACCTCACTATGGAGAGACCCACCAGATTGGAGGATCTCATTGCGGTCTGCATCCACGTGGACCAGTGGCTACGAGAGAGGAGACTTGAACGCGCTCTTCCTCGTACCAACTCCTCCCGGTCTTCAAGCCGCAGTCTAGTCCATTACGTTCCCCAACCCATGGTTGAGCCCCAAACCGATGCAGCTCGGAGGTCATTGGCTATCCGCGTGAGAGACAGCGCAGACGAGAGGGTGGACTGTGCCATTACTACGGTCATCCCGGTCATCTGCTGGTAAGCTGTCCTCTGCGACCGGGAAACGCCAGGACCCAATAAGGTATAAGAGGGTCTCGTTGGGTATAATCTCTTCTCCTCTTTCTCTTTCTAAAGTACTTTCCAATCGTATAATGCTGCCTATTTCTCTGGCCTGGAATAACTCCCTGATCCCCGCTTCTGCATTTATAGATTCTGGGTCTCAGGGGAACTTTATTGATCAGAGTTTTGCCTATAGGAATGGGATTCCCTTTCTATCTAAGGCTGTCCCAGTTGGTCTGGAGGCCATAGACGGGCGTCCACTCCAACCAGCCTTTATTTCCCTGGAGACTTGTTCTCTATCCACGGAGGACGGTCACCAAGAGAAGATTATCTTGGACGTGATCCACACTCCATCAGTAGATGTAATTCTGGGACTCCCCTGGCTACAACTTCATAACCCACAATTAGATTGGGTTGGTAAGGAACCCATACGATGGAGCCTCCAGTGCCTTAAGACCTGTCCTCCCAAATGGATGTTAGCCGGAGTGGAATTACCCACAGAGTACAAAACTTCTCTTCCAAAGGTCTACTGGGACCTGGCAGACGTTTTTGATAAGGTACGTTCTGAAGTGTTACCTCCTCATAGAGACTTTGACTGTCCTATTGAGCTCCTTCCTGGTACTCCTTTACCCAAGAGCCGTTCTTACCCCCTATCCATACCCGAGACAAAGGCCATGACCGAATATATCCAGGATAATTTGAGGAAGGGTTTCATCCGCATTTCTTCATCTCCAGCTGGAGCTGGATTTTTTTTTGTTAAGAAAAAGGATGGTTCCTTGCGCCCCTGTATTGACTACAGAGGTCTTAACAAAATTACGATCAAGAACTGTTACCCCCTGCCACTTATTTCCGAACTCTTCGATCGTTTACAGGGGGCAACAATTTTTTCCAAACTTGATCTCCGCGGAGCCTATAACCTTGTCCGCATCTGTCAGGGCGACGAATGGAAGACCGCCTTTAACACCCGGGATGGGCATTATGAATATCTAGTCATGCCTTTTGGCCTGTGCAATGCCCCGGCGGTCTTCCAGGAGTTTGTCAACGAGATCTTCTGTGATCTCCTCGACAGCTTCGTTATCGTATACCTTGATGATATCCTTATTTTTTCCAAATCCCTCTCTGACCACATTCAACACACCAAATTAGTTCTGTCCCGCCTTCGGGAGAACAATCTCTATGCTAAGCTAGAGAAATGTTCTTTTCATCTCTCTTCCATTCCCTTTCTTGGATATATCATTTCTAGCACTGGCTTCTCTATGGACCCAGTCAAACTCAACGCTGTCTTAGAATGGCCACAACCCACTTCCCTAAAGGCCATACAGCGATTCTTGGGATTTGCGAATTACTATCGTAAATTCATCAAGAATTTTTCTTCTACCGTGGCCTCCATTACTGCCCTCACCAAAAAGGGAGCTAACACAGCAGTCTGGTCTCCTGTAGCTCTCCAAGCTTTCGACTCCCTCAAAAAATCTTTTGCTTCTGCTCCTATTTTGCGTCACCCTGATCCCGGTCTTCTCTTTACCCTAGAGGTAGATGCATCCGACGTCAATGCTGGCGCCATTCTCTCTCAGAGACAGTCCCCACAGGCCAAACTTCATCCCTGTGGGTTCTTTTTAAAAAAAAATTCTTCAGCAGAACGGAACTATGATGTCGGAAACAGAGAGCTCCTGGCTATTAAACTCGCCCTTCAGGAATGGAGACATCTCCTGGAGGGAACGAAGACCCCCATTTCGATCTTTACTGATCATAAAAACTTACTTTACATTGAGAGTGCACGTCGCCTTGGGGCGTGTCAGGCTCGATGTTTTCTTTTTTTCCCGAGATTTAATTATCTCATATCTTACATTCCTGGTTCAAAGAATCAAAAGGCAGACGCACTTTCACATCAATTCCTGTTTGAGGACAATTCCGAGGTTATCTCCGAAACAATCTTACCCTCTAAATATATTGTTTCGGCCAACTCTTTTGATATCCTGGATCAGGTCATGGCTGCACAGTCTAATCTCCCGAGGGGCCTTAAGGTGCCGGTCGGCCATCTGTGTGCAGCTCCACGCTTCCTTAAGAAGATTCTTGAGTGGGGTCATTCTTCTAGGTCAGCCGGTCATCCAGGCATTAGCAGGACTTCTGACCTTATTGGTCGTACCGTTTGGTGGCCAACCATGTTGCAGGACATTTCAGAGTACGTAAAAACTTGTCCTATTTGCGCCCAGGTTAAGACCGCTCGTAAAAAGCCGTACGGCCTTCTACAACCCCTCCCTATACCAGAACGCCCATGGAGTCATCTGTCCATGGACTTTGTTGTGGAACTTCCAATCTCTAAAGGGATGAACACCATTTTGGTGGTCGTGGATCGTTTTTCCAAGCAGGCCCATTTCATTCCTCTCAAAGGCCTACCCAATTCCCCTACCCTGGCAGACATTTTTGTTAAAGAAATATTCAGCATTCACGGAGTTCCTCTTTCCATCGTATCTGATCAAGGTACACAATTTGTTTCAAAATTTTGGCGAGCCTTCGCTCGCAGAATGGATATCACCCTCCATTTTTCGTCCGGGTATCATCCCCAAACTAATGGGCAAACTGAGAGAACGAACCAGACTCTGGAGCAATACCTCCGATGCTTCATCGCAGACAGCCAAGACAATTGGGTAGATTTACTTCCGTGGGCAGAGTTCTCCCATAACTCTTTAAAGAACAGCTCCACCTTGAAATCCCCTTTTTTTCATAATTATGGTTTTCACCCGGGTCAGCTGCCATCGCCTCAGTTCCTTCCGGGGTTCCAGCAACCGATGACCGAATCAGGGATCTTCAGGAATCCTGGAAAAGGATCCAAGAGGCTTTGAGAAACGCAACCCATAGACAAAAGGCACAGGCAGATCGTCACCGTCGCCAGGCACCAGTCTTCAAACCAGGGGATAAGGTCTGGCTCTCCTCCAAGAACATTAGACTGAAGACTCCAAGCCACAAGTTGGCTCCCAGGTTCTTATGTCCATTCTCAGTAATAGAACGGATCAATCCTGTGGCATATCGTCTGGAACTTCCTCCATCCATGAGGATACCCTCCGTGTTCCACGTGTCACTGCTGAAACCTGTGTCCCAGAGTCCACGGTTCCATAGGACACCGATTGACCCTAAACCAGTCATAGTTCAGGGGCAGGAAGAGTTCGAAATTCAGTCTATTCTGGATTCCAGGAGGACGAGGGGTTCGGTACAATACCTGGTTCACTGGAAGGGCTTTGGTTCAGAGGAAAGATCTTGGGTACCCTACCATCAAATACATGCCCCCAGACTGTTGAGACTCTTTCACTCCAAATTTCCCCAAAAGCCATATTGGAGTCGTCCTGAGGCCGCTCCTCAAGGGGGGGGGGGTACTGTAAGGTCCGGGGGAACACCTCTCTCTAAGGGGGTTCCCCCCGCGACCTTACTTACCTCCGCTCCAGCTCTGCCTTCTCGTCGCCGCGGGCGAGATCCACCTGTTCCTCCGCTCCCCACGGCGGCTACTGATCTCGCGCACGGCCGAGGACTTTTACGTCCTCCCTCAGGAGGAGTTCCCGCCCCCAGCTGAGGCCGCGCGCGGCGCACACGCCTGATGCACGAGCACCGCACACAAGCTGCACATCTAGCACAGCTGGGGTAAGTTTCTTCCTATCAATCCCTATCTTCCCTGGGGCCACTCCCTCGTTACTACCCCTCTCCCTATTGGTCCTTCCTCCAACTTATACCTTGCTCAGCCATTCATTCTTTGGCTGAGCATAGCTTTGTATGTCCTGTGTTAACCACGGTCGTGCCTGCCTCAATTCCTGTCTCTTTGTCTCCCTAGTGATCTCTTGCGTACCGAACCGGCCTGGCTGTGTATCCGCTCTGGTCTTCTACCCTTGGTTTGTATCCTGACCTCCTGGACTCCCCGATCCCTTTACCTCGCTTGGCGGATTCCGACCTACCTCCCGGCTCTGGACTCCAGGCTCTCGGTACCACGCCCCCTCTGCTGTTGGTGCGTATACTCTACATCCCTCCTCAGTACAGGGGACTGGTGTGGTCTGTGGGCTGCACAGCGTGACACAATGTCATCTAGGTAGGCTGCGGCATAAGCCCTATGGAGTCTCAGCACTTTATCCATGAGTCTCTGAAATGTGGCTGGGGCTCCATGCAGTCCAAATGGCATTGTCACAAACTGGTATAAACCCATGGTAGTGGCAAAGGGTGTTTTGGACTTGGACTTTTCCTCTAAAGGTATTTGCCAGTATCCTTTTGTTAAGTCCAGCGTGGATATATATTCCGCGTTACCAAGGGCATCAATTAACTCGTCCACCCTTGGCATCGGATATGCATCAAACGTGAATACCGCATTGACCTTTCAGAGGTCCACACAAAATCTTACCTTCCCATTGGGTTTAGGGACCATAACTAGTGGACTACACCACTCACTGCATGATTCCTCAATCACTCCTAAGTGTAACATTTCTTGTACCTCCTTCTCTACCAATGCCCTACGACTTTCAGGCAACCAATAAGGACGGGAACGTACTTTTCCCCCTGGTGCTGTCTCGATCACATGTGAAATTAAATTGGTTTGCCCTGGTAAATCAGAAAAAACATCATGGAATTGTGTAATTATTTCTAACAAGTCCCCTTTTTGTTCAGAGGACAACTGTCTACCCATTGGGAATTTATCGTCACCCCCGATGTCCTCCCGTGGGGGCTGAGGACCCAAGTCCGTTTCCTCCTCCACCGGGTGGATGAATAGAGACTGCTGCATCTTCCAGGGTTTCAGCAAGTTCACATGGTAAATTTGTTTACCCTTCCTGGACCCTGGTTGAGCGATCTCGTAATCCACATCACCCGTGCGGCGGAGTACTTCGACTGGGCCCTGCCATTTGGCTAGGAGTTTGCTCTCACAACTGGGTAACAACAACATCACCTGATCTCCTGGGTGAAACACTCTCATACGAGCATTTTGATTGTAATGTCTTTCCTGCCTGTCCTGGGCTGATCTAAGATTCTCCCTAGCAAAATGCCCGACCACATCTAGGCGCTTCCTAAGGTCCAATACATATTGCAGGGACTTCTTAGAAGGGGACCGCTGTTCCTCCCATGACTCCTTTAGGAGGTCTAGGATATCCCGGGGTTGGCGGCCATACAGCAGTTCAAATGCAGAGAGTCCCATGGAGGCCTGGGGAACTTCCCGCACTGCAAACAGAAAAAAAGGGAGAAGTTCATCCCAGGCTCTCTTCTCTGAATCTACAAATTTTCTCAGCATCCCTTTTAGAGTTCGGTTAAATCTTTCCACCAATCTGTCGGTCTGTGGATGGTAGACCGATGTCCGAACAGAATTGACCGCTAGTAATTTTAAGACATCCTGCATCAGTTTAGCCCTAAAATTTGTACCTTTTGTCTGTCAACATAACCTGGGAAAGTCCAACCCGTGGGAACAGCTCCATCAACTTGTTGGCTACTTGCTTCGCCGTTGCTGTTCTCAGGGGGAACGCCTCAGGATATCTTGTTGCATAGTCAACTATTACAAGAATAAACCTGTGTCCTTTCGCAGAAGGTTCTAGAGGTCCTACCAAGTCTACCCCAGTCCTCTCAAAGGGAACTGACACCAAGGGTAGAGGAACCAAAGGGGCTGGTTTTTGTCCCTTCGGACTAGTTAGCTGGCACTCCGGACATGTCGCACATAACTTCGCAATATCACTATACATCCCTGGCCAAAAGAATCGGGATGAAATACGGTCCAATGTTTTATCCCTGCCCAGGTGACCACCCCAAGGGACAGTATGGGCTAGAGTGAACACAGATTTAACAAACGCCTTGGGAACCAATATCTGTCTGGTGACCTCCCTGTTTGTGTCTGCCTATTCACCCTATACAGGATATCATTTGATAATTAAAAATGGGGGAATACTATCACCCCCTGTTCATTCAATATCTACTCATCAATTTTTACTCTTTATTATACTGTCTAGGAAGGACTGGGTCTTCCCTTTGTCTCTGGCAAAAATCAGGGAGGTATAGGTCGGGTAAATCTCCAGGGCCCATATCCCCCTCCCTCTGGCCATCCCCAGCCATCACTTGTGACTTCTGGCTACTAGAATGGTCACCTTGAGACCCAGGTTTCTGCAACCAGTCCTGTTTGTCAGAGCGTCTTTGCTTCCGAGTCTTTTGAACCCAGTGTCTACTGGGAAAAAGGTCTGCCGAGAAGGGGAATAGTTTGCCAGGGTTCTCCTGAGCCATAGAATAAGGCTCCTCGGGAGAGACTGGAGCCATTAGGTCCAAAAAGAAAGGCCAGTCCCGGCCGAGCACAATGGGGGCATGGTGCCAAGGAGCGATGCCTACTTCGAGGTAGGCCTCCTGACCTTTTACCTGTAGCCGTATTTTGGCCGTCGAATAACGTTTTATATCGCCGTGTATACATTCTACACTCCATGAGGAGTCAAAAGAACACACGTTAGGCGGTAGCAGTTCCTGGAAGACCAGAGTTTTCCCAGAGCCCGAATCTACAAGGGCCTGGACTGTTTTACCCCTAACCTGGGCTGGAAGTAGCCAGGGCTTGTAATTTTCTCCAGTGAAGGCTGAGGCGACAGTCCTGCTGAAGGAACAATCCATCTGTGGACAGTCCACATGGCGGTGGCCTTGTTCCCCGCAGGCGGAACATGGAGTGGGTTCCCTCGCAGGAGGGTGCCGCGAATAGCGCTCCGCTGGACCAAATACTGGAGACCGGCATTTTGACTTCTTCCTTGTTGGAAGGACTGCTCCTTTCGTGGCACTTGGCAGTTGCGTATGGAGGGGCTGTAGTTTCCCCGTTGTTCCAATCTCCCTCTTTGGGTGTCCGCCAGTGCTGGTGCAGTTAGATACGTCTGGTCCAGGGCACTCGCCTGATCCTCGGCCCCAAGGAAGTTCTCAACGAGACGGACCGCCAAAGCTAGGGTTTCATCAGCATGGCGTTTTACCCACGAGCGTGCGGAAGGGGTTATTATCTGTAGGAATTGTTCCAAAACAACTTGCTCCAGAATTTCCTCCTTAGTGCACTCCTCGGGTTGTATCCAGTGAGTACACAAGTCCAATAACCGCTGAGCGAGGACCCGGGGTCTCATCTTTGTGGTGTACTTCAGGTTCCGGAACTGCTGCCGGTAGGTCTCTGGGGTCAGACCTAAGCGATCCAGTATCTTTTACCTGTTGGTAGTCCATTGCCTGATGTGCTGGGAGGCCCTGATATGAGGCCTGGGCTTCTCCTATGAGTAGCGGGGCCAAAGCAGTTGCCCAGCGATCTGCAGCCCAGCCCCGAGCTTCGGCAACCCTTTCAAGCGTCAGTAGAAAAGCCCCTGGATCCTCGTTCAGAGCTATTTTCCTCAGGAGGACAGGGGTTTTGTTTGCAAGTTCTGGACTGGCAGACCCCTGAAATTGGGTCAGCAGCCTGGCCATCCGCTCCTCCTGTGCTGCCTGCTGCTGGGTTAGGAGCTGGGTTTGCTGCTGCCATAGTCTTTCATCTCTCTTTGCCTGTAGTTGGGCCTGTTCCTGCATTAACAGCCCCTGCTGTCTGGTCTGCTCGCACAGAAACTCTTTTAAAAATTCTTCCATTTTTCTCATTTTTGTGTGTGTGTGGCCCTTCAACTGCACGGGTCTCAAAAAATCCCGGCACTTCTGACACCATATGTTGCAGAGTACATGCAACCACACATGTGGGTTCTCTTGATAAGGCTTATTTATTGAGCCTTAAAAACATACAGCACACAAAAACAAAATAGCTTCTCTTCAGCATACAAAAACAAAATCGCTTCTCTTCAGCATAGAAAACAAGGCAGCTTCTTTTCAGCATGCAGGACACAGACAGTTCATCACACATGTACTTTGAAAACAGACCTTATAGCAGTAATCTCTTCAGTAGTTCAGTCTTGTCTCCTGACCAGCTCGCCTGCATGTGTGTACAGCCTGGGGTTTTTAAAACACCTTGATTATGCAGCTGGGATCAGACTAATTAAGCAGCCCTTCTCACCTGAAATGTAACTTCGTCACTGCTGCACTGCAAGCCTAAACATAGGTTTGCCAGGTCTATGGCTGGTGACGTTCATTCACCCTGTCACAGTCCTTCCCATTCCACTAACCTATAGAATACTGGAATTATTGTGTTCTTGGTTTGTGATAACTGAGCTTAGTGAATAACATGCTTTACAGTTTATTATAATAGTTTTGATCTAATGCTGGGTGGTTGATTGCTATATCCCTTGTATTGAGCTCATGAATACTGATTTTTGTGACTTTAAGGTAACTTAAGCTACTTATAAAGTTTACGCTTCTTCGAAAAAGCTTGTTCTAAACCTTATGTTTTCATGACTTGTATATTTATTATACTAAAGCAATATGCAATTGGTTTGGTAAATTTGAGACAATTTCCATCCCTTTTGCAATTCGTATTGAAACAATTGTTTACAACTACAAGCTTGCTACTATATCTCTACTTCTAAGGCTGCGTCCATAGAAGGACAATCAGCGCTGAGCCGTGTGGACGCTCCATGATGAGCCCGTCATCCTCAATGAGGATGTCTTGAGAGGGGGCTCCCGCGAGCGTCCGCAGGCGTGCCGAGGCGCAGGGATTTTCAGCCGACAGCAGAACCTGTTTCTGAGCGCGCTGTCGGCTGAAAACCTCCAATCAGAGCGAAGCAGCGTCAACGTCACGGCGCCGTGACGTTGGCGCTTTGCGGGCTATTGGCCCAGTGACGTCAGTGCCGCGCCTCCCCCCGCCTCCCGATCGCGCACGCTGTCTCGTCTGCTAGTTCATGCAATCGCTCCTGATTGCGCAGATAAGCCTCAGCGCGGAGGAGCGCGGCTTCCTCATCTATGGACGCAGCCTAAGACTTCTTCACGTCTGCTACTGTTACTTTGTCAAGCTTTTTCGAGTAGCATTTTGTTAAATGTTTGCTTCCTTTTTGTGACTTACAGTGTTACTATTGTCAGCAGTGCTTTGTCAACGGACAGTTTAATATGTAAAGGATTGGTGAGATACATTTTTAGCTTAGGGGCTATGAATATCATTATTGAAACAGTGAGTGCATTATACGGCTATTATGTGCAGGAGCCGTTTTAAAAATAAAATAAAAATAAATTGTTATACTTGTGTAAGATCATTGGTTCAATGGGAATACTTATGTTACCTCTGTTAATACTTTCAGAGGTACTATATCCTTAGCTATTGCAATACCCATTGAAATCGGGTAATGTCTATTTTAGTACTTACTGCTCCTTTCATGGACTTATATAGATGCAATATTCTTGTTTGTCCTGTGTTATATCTGTTGATAACTCACTGCTGACTAATTCTTATTCTCATTTATAGAATATTATCCTGTTTATGTTGTATAATTTCATCTATATGTATTATCATCCTCCTTTTTTTGATCTTTTAACATTGCAGATTGTTTGTATTTGATCAATTTGTTATTTACACTGAGACTACTTTTGTGGTTAGCGTCCCCGGCATTAGGGGGGGGGCGGTTATGTCTGTGGTTGGTTTGTCATTCTTGTTTCCAACATTGACGGTCATGTTACCTGGCCAGACAGGGATACACGCACTTCCTGTCGGGGTTGCTCACTACATAAGGGTCCAGTGTACCTGTGACAGCACTCTTTGATAAAGCGCCAGGTCGGCGGAAAACGCGTCAGTGCCCTTTAGCTTTCTCATGGGCATTGTTTTTCTACATTTTGATCTGCCTCCAGTTCTTCCGTTGCAGTGCTGATTGTTTTTTCTCTTCTCTTCCATTTCCGTTCTGAATGCATTCAGCACTCCAGGAACCCATCATCCCGTAGAAAACAAGCTTTAATAGCATGATGTACGTGCTGGCACTCATGACGTTCTGAGTACATGGGGAATTCCACCTATCAATACTCTGTACACTTATACTGTATTGTAACATGGCTGTTAGAGATTATCACAATATTGAAATATCTCCATAAGAAGATATAACAACCCATTTCCCTAATGCAGTGTTTTTCAACAGGGGTTCCTAGGAAACCTTGGGTTCCCCGGGCATCCCTAAAGGGTTCCCGGCAATTTTCAGGTCTTTTTAAAATTGTGCCAAATACAGGAGAATGTACAATGTATTTGATCTTAGACGCGCTATTAGAGAGGGTTGGGGTTCCTTACAATGCATCTGATTTCAGATGAGCTATTAGGGAAGGTTGGAGTTCCCCATAATTTCCAGATATAATTTTAGGGTTCCTTAACCATATAAAGGTTGCAAATCACTGCCCTAATGTATCACACACACATCACAATTACAGACACACTGCACATTTACGTCACAGTTTCAAGTACTTTGTTTCACAGTCCTCATGCTCCTGTTTCATACAATAAACGTTTGTTGAAAGCTGTCTGTTACCAATTATCCATATGAACTGACCCAATGAGTGGTACGTCTATAAACTCCAAGAAACTGGTTAAAAACACCAAAACAAATTTACAAATTAAAGATCGAGAACATTTATAATACATGGAGCACAGCTGACGTTTCATTGAATAAAACATTTGCTTGAAATATAATTGCACGGTATGTGTTTGAAGTTTAGGCCTTGGCTCCAATCTGAAAAACACAAAGTGAATCCCTGCGCTTCTCCCTTTGGGCTCACTATGGGCTCTATGCAGTAAGCGCCGAAAAGGCTTTTTTCACCATTTTCTCGCCAAAATAGCCTTTCCGATTCAGTAAGCGCCGAAAAGTGGCCAAAATCGGCAATTTTTTCCCCCGGAAAACCTTTTCGGCATGCGGGTGCCGATAAACCACTTTTCGGCACTTTTTGCCACTTTTTAAAATCGGGTGAATTCTAGTAGCCCCGATCAGCTTTTTGCTGGTGATCGGCACTCTAGAATTGAGAATTTAACGCCAATCCAGCCCGCCAACTAAAGTTGCTGGGGGAGAAGCATCGGCAAGGTCGACACTTTTTCTTGCCTGGGATTGATGCCGGGGGTTTCCGGAGCTGATACCCATTAATACCAGCACCGGAGCCCCCCGGAGCCGATCTATCCTGGATGACTATGCCCCCGCCCTTGTCAGCTTGTCTAATGACAATGTCCCTATTTTCCTTCAAATCACGTAATGCCTCAAGTTCACCTTTGGACAGATTTTTATTATTAGATCTATATGGTTTGTTGCACATTGTCTCAAAGCAGGAACAAAGCAGGAAAAATGCATGTCAAGCCCACTTCATTACCTTAGCGGCTAACCGCTAAGGTAATGAAGGGGTTAACCAGCAGTGCCAGGTTTATTGTGGGTAGCAGGGGTGGGTGAAGGGGGTATTTGGCCCTTGGTGGGTGTTTAGGGCTAATGGATAATAGTGCATTTGCCCATTTAAGATACATAAAGAACAATAAAAATATTAAATACATATTGCACTCACCCTTGTCCGGCTGCCACGATGAAGACCATCCTCATCTTCATCACCAGCAAAATCCGTGTCCTCCGTTGCCAACAAAATACATAGCCAATACATTGCTATTACATTCTGATATCAATTAACCCCTTAATCACCTTATCGGATATTAACCGCATTCACTTGTACAGTAGCTTCATCATGCAACTATATATATATATATAAATATCTATATATATATCTATATATACATACATATACATTTACATACATATATATATATATATATATATATATATATATATATATATATATACATAAATTTGATTGGCATTTGATGCTTTTGATTGTCACATGAGAATGATTTTATTAGGAAATAGGATTTTGTTTTACTGTGGCAGATATAGAGAAGTGTTATTTTTATTTATGCATGTTTTACTAAACCCTTAAACATTTCTTTGTATATTGGTTCATCATGTGTATATATAATTCCTATGGGAGCAGTAAGGGTGTACTTCGTTTTTCACACATGGCTTCTCCGTTTTGGCTTTATTTTTGTTAAATAAATCATGACACGGTGTAATATGTCATGTGTTGTTGTTCATCTGAGGTTGTATTTACCTAATTTTTAGACCTGCTAAGGAACAGATGATTGTTATTATGTCCTGATATGTAAAACCATGGAATTCAGAGGGTGTACTTTCTTTTTCACACCACTGTATATATACAAGACTACAATCTGTATTTTTCCTTGCGTACATTTCTGAATAACAAAGTACTGTATAACCTCATTGATGCAACTCGATGACATGAGCACATTTCCCCAGTAAATAACTTGCTTCCACCACTCCTTTTGCCAGATGTGCACACTCCTACGTGGAAGGTGAAGTGGAGGTTCTATCTGTAGCCTGACCTGTGTTACAAAAACATCCCCCATCTCTTAGGTGTGATCACGTTATCTTAGAGGTTAGATTGCAGCAGATAATGTATCGTCACTATGGGGCCTATTCTCGTCGCTCCGAAGTGGTCTGTGCCAGACCGCATGTCAGAATGAAGTGGGAGAAAAAATCCTATTTTCTATTGCAAACCGCATCTTCTAAACCGCTTCTAAAAATGGTGACAAACCACCGGGTTTGTACGTGCTTTAGGCCGTGCTTATAATGGCGGTGTGCCACCGGAACAAATAGAGAGTAATGAAAGCGCGCGATTTTTGGACAGATTTAGAAAATTGTTCTCCCTGAGCGACGGCCGCGTCTTGTGAGAGATTCAGTCAATGAGGGTGAACCGGTCACAGCCACGCATCTCTGTCGTCTCCCGATGCCGCCTCCTGCCTGCAGTGCAGGTTTCGGGCGTGCGCATCGCCCTAGTGACATCACGAGGGGGCGCGCACAAAATGCCGGACATAATAAAATCGCGGCCTTAGAAGTGGAATAACCAGAGGTGGTGTTTACTCCATCCCGTCTGACCTATGGGTTTTGCTCTTTCAGTCAAAAACATATTTCAGGCTCTGGATATAACTTGTAATATCTCATCACCCATGAGGTGGTGTTATAAAAATTAGAGTTTTTAGAAGCGGTTTGCATAACGGAACTGCGAGAATAGCAGTTTTTGTTAAAAAAAAAAATGCCAGTTGGATGTTTTTTTGACAAACTGATCAGATTGGCAGAGCAACAGTGAAATCGCTTCTAAAAAAGCCTTTTAGACACAGATTGGACATTACAGGATAGCAAAGAGTGCCAATCCGCTTCTAAAGTGCTCTTTGAAGTGGATTGGCACACTTTGGAGCTACGAGAATAAGCCCCTCTATGGCTAATTGATTGGTGATTAGATCACCACATTCCCCAATAACAGTCTGGGTACGTTCTGGGCAGACTCAAGCAAATGGTTTTTTTTCTAAGAAAAAGTATATTTGAATAATGTCCAAGTGGAAAGTTCCACCTGTACTGTAGATTCCTTGTAGGTTGTGTTACCTTTAATGAGAACAACATGAGAGTCCTTTATCGATGAACCAATAGTGTACAGAGCTTTACAAAACTCACCGATCTCTTCTTGTATATGAGACGTGTGACATGAGGGCAGGGAGTTTGCGGATGAGGAAAGGGAGTGGGTTGAGGAAGGGAGTGGGGATGAGGGCAGGGAGAAGGGATGAGGGAAGGAGTGAGTAAGGGAGTGGAGATGAGGGCAGGGAGAGTGTGGGTGAGGGCAGGGTGTGGGGGTGAGGCAAGGGAGTGTGAGGATGAAGAAGGGAGTTGGGGTGAGAGTCACATCCAATGATCACATCCCCCCATACCCTTGGCATGTGCCAGTAGGCTGGCATCGCTGCAGAATGAAAGACGTCCAAACCTTTTGCGTCCAGTGTGGCGTCTATACCTCTTATATGGGCTACGTATTTCATTTTCTACCACTAGTGAATACCCCCCAGCTGTACCTATCTAGTGGGTACACTACACGTTATGGGCTCCTGTGAGACCTGTTGCACCTATCACACATAGATTTTTTATGTATGATAAGCTGTATTGGACTTCCAGAGGGATTGCTTGCAAATACCTCCATCTAGCACGAGTAGAGAAACAACAGTGGTACTTATTCATTCCCCTATGTTGGAGGGTCTGGTTGCACATCATAGCTTTAATTGTGCAGCACAGAACACATTCCTCAGTGGGAAGCAAACGTACTTCCATGTTTTGGATGAACATGCTGCCGTACAAAGAAATACAGCGTTATTTTACGGTGCAATATGTCCATTTTCTATTATTTCTCCCTCAAATATAAATTGCTATTTTAACACTTTGCTGCCAGACTGGCCTGCAAGACTCTGATGTGAAATGTATTGCTGATCTTTCCAGCACAGAAGGGGTGTATGCCCACCAGGAAGGCAGCAAAATACACCATTAACCTCACTGCTTTACATCGCAGATCGTTCAGCAGAGAACGGGTGATCAGTAATGGTCCTTATCCAATGATTAGCATGCTGTGACCTTGGCTGGAGCAGACTGTTTTTCCATGTTACGTACATGCTAAGTGCACATTTGTGACGCACTACTCATATAAAAGCAGGGAATTTCTATTAAAATGCATAGAACATACTTTCTGCAAATGAGCATGCTGCACTATGTAGTGATACATCGTATTCCACAAAAATTGTTAATAGGCACATTATGAAATTGAGCCAAATCCTCTGTGACTTCCTGCTGGCTGGCACTTCCCTTTAAATATCGTCACTGCAAAGTTAAACTTGTGTGAGTCACAAATTTACACTTGAAAAGCAACATCCGTGTTGCTAAGATACATCTAATCTGCCAGGTTGTTATAGTTCTTTAGAAAAAAAAGGTTTGTATTTGGAATAAGTTAGAAGACGGGGGTTGAAACACAAACCTGGCCCTTAGTAACTCTGCCAGGGCTGTAGGCACAGAGCAGAAGCAAACTGTGGAAATACAGTGATGCTTTTATCATTGTACATTATTTAAAGTAATATTATTTGTAACCTCTGCATTAATTAGAATGCATTAAAGCAATGATACTATCATCTTAACTACCTCAGCTCTGCAGTGCTATATGAAATAAAGTTATTATTACTGAGATTATTATAAACACTCCAAAACCAAGAAAATAACCTCAAAAATATTCTTATAGATGGAGGACCCTCCAAAAATATGAAGGTTCAGGCTCAGGAGTTCTTCCGTTTCTTCCACAAAGGCAGAATGCCATTGGGAAACCCAGATAAAGGGGGCGAGATGCGCGGGCAAGTGAGAGTCTCGTCCGAATCAGATCAGGAGAAGGAAGAGAACACACAAATAACTCTGAAATCCCTTAAAGAGTTAAGGAGCAAGATAGAAAAAAACGGGGAGCACTGCAGAAAAATAGAGAACTGGATGCAAAGTAGAAAAAATAGCAAAAATGTATTGAGGCACGTAGCCTAATTAAAAACAGAAAACTCTAACGCGTTTAGGGGTTAAGGAGATGCAAGACGTGTTCCAGACAGCTTTAGACAATGCAGTGGCAGAATTCAAATCCGAGCTAGCAACACTGACAACAAGGACAACACAGCTAGCAAATAGGGTTGCCAGGTGGCTTCTCCAAAAATACTGGATTCAATGGTGAAAGGTGCGTCAGGTCACCATGTCCAGGGAGGAAAATACCAGACACATACATGTCCAGTATTACAGTAACTTATGGATAGGGTGCCCACCTGTCCCCCTTTTGCCGGTACAGTCCCGGTTTTTCGAGAGCTGTACCGGTTTTCTGTATGTACCGGAAATGTCCCGGATTTTCTCCCTGCTCCCGTTTGTGTTTTACTGTAGATGCGGTGGCGGTGCGCGGCGACGGCGAGGATGCTGCAGCCCGGCCGGTGAGTATTTTTTTGAATTTCAGGGGGTTGGGCTTCTAATATGCCGGGCTGCAGGTGATTGGCTGGAGGATGCCGGGGGTGGGGCTTTCTCCGCTTCCTCACACGATCCCCGCGGCCCGTGCGGACAGGGAGGTGGGAGCGGGGACAGCCGTTGGCTGTTTGGCGCTTTTCTCCCCTCTGCCTCCGTTCCCTGTGGCTGCTGCCCGAGGTAGAGAGGTAGGCGCGGGGGGAGCAGGGTTGGTGGGAGCGTGGATGGCTGGAGGCGTGCGAACTTTCCCTCCCTCGCGTGCGCATGGGGACAGTGCGCGGTTGCTGTTGGGGAACTCCCTGCTTCTGTCCAGGCGCGCGGCCTTATCCCCGATAGGTGGGAGAGAGCGGAGCCAGGTCTGGCGGGCGGGTTCTCCCCCCGTCCCGTCCACGGGCTCGGCTAGCAGTGACTTCCGTCGCTGGGGGGCGGTGCAGGGGGAGGCGGGGTGTGTGTGTGTGTATCAGTGTGTGTATCTGTGTGTGTGTTTGTATCAGCATATGTGTGTGTTTGTATCAGCGTGTATAGGTGTGTGTGTAGGTGTGTGTATAGGTGTGTGTATCTGTGTGTGTGTGTGTGTGTGTGTCAGTGTGTATCAGTGTGTGTGTATCAGTTGGTGTGTGTGTGTGTATTAGTGGGTGTGTGTGGCTGTGTGTGTATCAGTGTGTGTGTGTGTATCAGTGTGTGTGTGTGTATCAGTGTGTGTATCAGTGTGTGTATCTGTGTGTGTTTGTATCAGCATGGGTGTGTGTTTGTATCAGCGTGTATAGGTGTGTGTGTGTATAGGTGTGTATCAGCGTGTGTGTGTGTGTGTGTGTGTGTGTGTGTGTATAGGTGTGTATCAGTGTGTGTGTGTGTGTATCAGCGTGTGTATCAGTTGGTGTGTGTGTGTGTATTAGTGTGTGTGTGTGTGTGTGTATCAGTGTGTGTGTGTGTGTGTGTGTGTGTGTGTATCAGTATGTGTATCTGTGTGTGTTTGTGTGTGTCAGTGTGTGTATCTGTGTGTGTTTGTGTGTGTCAGTGTGTGTGTCAGTGTGTGTGTGTGTATCAGTGGGTGTGTTTGTGTGTATCTGTGTGTGTATCTGTGTGTGTGTGTCAGTGTGTGTGTATCAGTGGGTGTGTGTATCAGTGGGTGTGTGTATCAGTGGGTATGTGGGTGTCAGTGGGTGTGTGTGTGTCAGTGGGTGTGTGTGTGTCAGTGGGTGTGTGTGTGTGTGTGTCAGTGGGTGTGTGTGTGTGTGTGTCAGTGGGTGTGTGGGTGTGGGTGGGTGTGTGTCAGTGGGTGTGTGTGTGTGTCAGTGGGTGTGGGTGTGTGTGTGTGTGTCAGTGGGTGTGTGTGTGTGTGTCAGTGGGTGTGTGTGTGTGTCAGTGGGTGTGTGGGTGTGTGGGTGTCAGTGGGTGTGTGTGGGTCAGTGGGTGTGTGTGTGTCAGTGGGTGTGTGTGTGTCAGTGGGTGGGTGTGTGTCAGTGGGTGTTTCTCCCTCTCCCTGTCTTCCTCACCCTCCCCGCCTCCCTCAGCCTCCCCGCCTCCCTCACCCTCCCCGCCTCCCTCACTCTCCCCGCCTCCCTCACTCTCCCCGCCTCCCTCACCCTCCCCGCCTCCCTCACCCTCCCCGCCTCCCTCACCCTCCCCGCCTCCCTCACCCTCACCCTCCCAGCCTCCCTCACCCTCCCCGCCTCCGTCACCCTCCCCGTCTCCCTCACCCTCCCCGTCTCCCTCACCCTCCCCGTCTCCCTCACCCTCCCCGTCTCCCTCACCCTCTATGTCTTATCTTAACTGCCGTATACCTACACCGAAGTAACCTATCCTGTTTTCTTCCAGATCTGACTCAAGTTTCACGCGGGAGACATCGGAAGACAGGTAGGGAACACCTGCCCTCCAGTATAGTACCTTGAGGGTCTGCGGATCAGGTAAGATCCCAGGCGGGATTGCTGCTTTAGAAATTGTGAAGAGGGGCATCCAGACACTGGTTAATGGGTTTAGAATCATTCACATCTGGCTTTTTTTTTTGTTCGATTAGTGAGGTCATCCGACACACACACACACACACACACACACACACACACACACACACACACACACACACACACACACACACACACACACACACACACACACACACACACACACACACACACACACACACACACACACACACGTAAGGCCTCGTTCAGGGTGCCAGCTGCAGGACTCGGAGGGAGGGCAGGAGGCAGGCAGTGCGGGAGTTTGCTGGGCGATCTGTGTGTATCCCCCAGCAGACTTTTCAGCGTTGGGGAGGGGGCGGGGTTACACACAGCAGGGTAAGTATCCAAGTTGCAGTCATGAAATCATTCTGAAGAATGATTTCATTGGCTGCCTAGGTCCCTGTGACGCTGCTGCAGCTCCAAAAAACGAAATTTTCGTTTATTGAAACTGTAGTCAGCTTCAACTCCTGGCTTCGGAGACAGGGCGGTTGCTACCCTGACAACCAGTATTCAAATTGAATACTTTGTTTCTCACGGCAGCACGCACGGCAGCACGCCCTCCCTCCGAAGCCAGCACCCTGAACGAGGCCTAACAAGGACTAATGGTAGTAAAGTATAAGTGTACTACAATAAATAAACTGTTATGTAAAAAAAAAAAATGTGTCCCGGTTTTTCATTTTCAAAATCTGGTCACCCTACTTATGGACAGAGTATCCAAATACAGGACAGTCCAGTTCAATACCGGACACCTGGCAACCCTACTAGCAAACAAGATGGAGGAATCTCTCCAGTGTCAAGGTACCACCGACAATGACTTGGAGAACCGTAAAAGGAGACAAAAACCTCAGAATAAGGAATGTACTGGAGGAGATCACTACAGAAGAACTCCAACCGCAATAGGATACCATGCAGCTGGATAGGGCACACTGTGCATTCGAAGTCAAGGTTTGCTGACCCGCAGAAAAGAGATGTGGTGGTGAAATTATATCACTACACCACCAAAGAAAAAATAAAAAAAGGATGCAGAAAATAAGACTCAATAGAGTTTGAAAACTCTGATATCCAAATCTTCCGGAACCTCTCAAGGACTACCATAGTGAAAAAAGAGGCCTACGCCCTGTGACTGTGATTCTGTGGGAACATGAGGTATGCCACAGATGGGCATTCCCATTTCACCTGATTGCAAGCAGGAATGAGGGACGTGCCTCGTTAAGATACCCAGAGGAAGCTGAAGCCTTTCTTGAAGCCCTGGGCATATACCCACAAACTAGAGAAGGGACACGACCAAAGACGCAGAGAGCCTATGAATGCACAAGACTTCCAGAAGCCCTGCCGAGACGGGAAAGACCAGTGGACCCGTAGTGACTAGGATCATGAGATTAGTGATGCACAAGAAACGGGATAGGCTCATGAGGCGCACATCATTGCACCAGTTGGAAATATGAAATGACAAGAAGTATATCCAGCTGAGGGATTATTTGTCCCAATTCCCCCCGCCCCTTCCCCTGCCCGCCCCCACGACATAACCCAGACAGCCTAGCAACCCCTCTTAGCAAGATCTACAATGATAAAAACATATTGGGCCCCAAGAGAGAACGACAGATAATCTGTGAGATAAGGACTAACAAACTTTCTCTCATCCATGAACAATGAGACGGGCCGGCAGCCAAATACAGTCCAAAATGCAGGGGGGATTCGGTAGATCCAGAGGGCTTTGAACACCATTTTGGTGCCAAAGAAGGTGGAAGAAGTCCATTTGGGTAGTCTTGAGACGAGATCTTGAGGCCTCACCAAATAAGACATTATCAATCGTTTGTAAATATGTTAAAATGCAATGTTACTGCTCCTTTAAAGCTTGCTTACCTACTAGCGTATGGTAGGGGCGAAGGGGGAAGAGGGCAACTCAGAAAGCACAGCTTAGATATCTAAGAAAATGTCAGACTTATAAAAGTTTGACAAGGTTATATACTGTATAAATACTGCATGTACTATTATATATTGGAACGTGTTACTCAGAGTTATCAAAAGGTAAGACACGGAGATAATGGTTTTGGAGGAGGAAAGTAGAAAGAAGGCGGAGTCCTGGTTCATGGGGAACATGGCACCCATGGCCCATGCACCCCCAATAGGGCATTATGCCCAACGGGTCGGTCCATGTAGGGATCGGTCAGTAAATTGCAAGGGCGTGTATAGTATGCCCATCTTTTCCTTTTTATATACCTTTCCCAGTCACTCTCCCACCATTTATAACAGGACAGGAAACTCACCGGGATTCCAGGGATCCATTCCAAAGTACAGCGAGTCCAGGTAACTTCACATATCCAAGCAAACTGCAAGACACAAGCAGACATAAGAATGAAAAAGAAAACAAATCTCAAAATCAACCATGTCAAGTCAAACACCAATAAAACCAATATCCTAAATATCAAAGGGCTTAATTCTAACATGAAACAAGACTGACCTTGAGAGAGATTAAAAAAAATGCAAGGAGATATAGTTTTCCTCCAAGAGACACATTTTGATACCCTAGAGCCATTCAATACCTTCAGGGGGACATACGCTTTAGCATATCACTTGTCCTCTACGAGTAAGAAAAGGGGAGTAGGTATTTTAATAGAACATGATGCACCCTTTCAGACACAAGAAGTCACTAGAGACCCAGAGGGTAGATACTTATTGATTCGTGGCTTATTGTTAGGAGTGAGAATAACTTTGGTAAACATATGCCCCAAACAACAGAGTTTCTCAGGACCAGCTTAGAATCTATCGGGGAAGACCAAACGTGAGCCATGATAATGGGAGGGGATTTCAGTATGACCCAACACCATGATATAGACAAAACCTCTATACCAAACCACCAGCCCCCCAAATCCATGTACAATTTGGCAAGTTGTTTTTTAAGATGAAAATAAAAGAATTCACTCTAGCGGGTGCCTGTCAAATCATGAACAAAGGGACTACATGTTCCACTCCTTAACCCATGATTCCTTTTCAAGAATAGACCACTTCTTTGTGACCCCCAATATGCATGGTTATACCATGCTCCGGTGGAAATTCCCCTTTGCTAAGCCACAAACAGTTCAATGGGGCTTAAAAGGCTTCCTATTAAACCCCATAGAGGTCGAGAAGGAGAATTGTTAGAGAATTACTTCCTAGTGAACAAAGGTTCAGTTAAATCTCTGGCTACACTCTGGGAAGCTCATAAGGCTACAATTGGAGGACAGGTTATATCCATAGCATTGCATTGGAAAAAAGCCATAAAACAAAAACTTCTAACTGAAAACATCCTAGCCCTAGAACATGAACATAAAGGGAACTCCTCTAAAAGGGTGTACACAATTCCATCTCAAGCAAGGGAAAAGTTAAAGAAATTAAAGATAGAAGATACGTAAAAAGCCCTAAATTGGATGAAGCAAACGTACAGATGCAGCGGCCGTTATTCTAACAAATCACGGCACTGTTTTCTTGTGCGCTGCTGTACTCCACGTAGCATAAACGTGGCCAATCGCCCCAGCCACACGTGTTTATCGCGGTTGCTTTGTTTGAATTTCATGGCTTGTGTGCAATTAAATGCAAAGAAATTATAATGAATTGTAATGTGTAAAGTACTGTGCTCTTGTAGAAACAACGAAGGGATAGGGAGTGATCACAGGACCATACCAATTGTATAATGTAATCAATTATGTAAGTGAGGTAATCAAAAAGATGGGTGCAAACTGTGAACTGAAAAGTGACAAATTTGTCCCTGAAGAAGCTCCTTTGCTGGAGGGAAACGCGCGTTGGACGCGCAATGTTGTCAGTCTCCTACTTGGAGCTGTTTTAATGCAGTGTCTGTAGTCTCCTGGTTCTAACTTTGTAGACCCTAGCAGATAGTTGTTTATCTATTTATTTATTTTCACAGTTTGTGTGCTTGCTTTCCTTGCACTCTATGAGAGGTGCCTTCACAATTATCTTTGTGCTATTTACTCCAGCACTGCTGAGTCTGGTGGTTGTATGTTGCAGTGTCTGTATTATCATTACACTGTATATGTTAACTTCACTATTCAGACATTTGCACTTCAATACACCAACGCCCCTATTGCAGTGCGTAGCACTGGTCTAACTAGCAAGGAAGCTCTATCTGTGAACAATTATATATTATCACTACTGGGTCTCATCGTTGCTCCAGAGGGGTTAACACCCTGACTCTTAGCATCCTCTGTCTTTTGTATCCCATCAATACTAAGTGGATATCTGGGACAGCACGACCTAATAATTAAAGACACGGATGCCAGATATGTCTGATTTAATATATTTTTAATCCACATTGCACATTACTTAGGTAATATATGTTTTAAGATACTTATTAAAAGTTAATTTTTACATTAGTTTGGTGTGCATATAAGTGAATTCTTTTAGGGTGCACATCCATTTTGTGTTTCCCTTCCCTTTTCTGAAGTACTGTGCTCTGTGTCAATTTCAGGTGTTTAAAAGCCAGAACACTAAAATGACAATTTCTGCACTTGCCTGCACTCGCGTCTTAAGGCGGTACGGTTGGAAGAAATCCCGCGCCATGACATGTGTATTCCCAGGTATACACCGCGTGAAGTGTTTCAATAACGGCCGCTGCATCTGTACTATGACAAGGGCAATAAAGTGGACTGGTTGTTGGCAAGCAAACTTTGAGGTGTCAGCGCTAGAACCAGGTTACGGCAATTAAAAAGAAAGTTGGGGGCGGGGGTCACTTATAATACCTCACTAATTGTACTAACTTCTATACTAAACTATATAATCTAGACTTGAGGAACTGAACTCCAGGAAAGCTGGTACAGAAAAGATAGATGAATACTTGAGGAAGTGTAACTGACCTCAGCTATCCAGGGATGATCTGATGAGTTGGAATACAGGAATAATTGTTACGGAATTAGAAGAGGTCATAAAAACATTCAAACCCTCAAAAGCCCCAAGTCCAGATGGACTATCAAATCTCTACTATTAAAAATTGTTTAAAACTCTGGCACCATTTCTGTTAGATTTGTTTAACAACTTCTTGAAAGGGGAACAGATATCCACGCAAATGACAAAGTAAAAGGTAGTGGTTATCCCGAAGGAGTGCAAGAACCCAATAAACTGTGTTAGTTGTAGGCCAATTTCCCTATTAACCTCCGACCTAAAAATGTACAGCAACATTTTACCTAATAGGTTAAATCCAATTCTCCCACATTTAATCGACAACGATTAAGTTGGATTTATTAGTAAAAAGCTAGGCCTCGGATAACACATAAAGTCATCAATATAATTATATAAACGTCACCTAACCGAAAGCCATGTTATTGAGCCTAGATACGGAAAAGGCATTTGACAGAATTAAATGGGACTTTCTAAACACCACTCTAGAAGCATTTGAGTTTGAAGGCCAATACTTAAAAGGTGCTTTACGAAACCCCAACAGCAACATTAAAAATGCTCGGGGTGAAACAAACCAAATCTTCTTTCGAAACGGTACCAGATAGAGGCGTTCCCTATCCCCATTATTGTTTGCCCTAACGGTAGAGAGCCACTTGCGACTACTATCAGGAACTGTCCCAATATAGAAGCCACTCAGATTGGAGAGAACATTTTTAAACTGTCTATGTTAGATGCTTGTCACGGTAACTTATGACAAGATATAACAAACACCAAATATCTGGGTTGAACTGAACGAGGCTTAGATATAATAAAATATATTTATTCCTTAAAAAGGTGAACACAGCAATATAGTACAATTAACAGGCAAGAAGGTAACACTTACTTAGGGTTGGGGAATGGAGAAGTATCAGCTAGCAATTCTCCAGCAATCCGGTGACATTCAAGGTGAAATCAGAAGAACAAGAACTGTAGGGTTGACACAGTTTATATACCTTTGTAACCCTATTCTTAACATTGAATACAGACTATTGGTGAACAATTATCTGTATCCAATCCCTAACATGGAAACACAGTTTAACCCATGCCCCCCAGCTAGTTAGCCCATGCGTACTGGGACTCTGAGGGTCTTATTTCTGTAGCCCCATAATTAAATCAGGGGCGACGACCAGTCTACCAGATGAAGTATCTGGCAGGATCTTCATTGTTTGTAGGTGTAGATATAACACTTACAAACCACTCCAGTTTGATGCTTCTCCGCCCTCAGGTAAACAGTTAGAGTGGCAGAGTCTTTTGATCAGTACTTGGTTCCTAGACTTTGGATCGCCCCCCTGACCATTTGCATTCCTTTGTGTGAAGGAATCTGCGCGGGTTTTTATCCCCGCCTTGGAATACAATATTAAAGTTAAAACACAGACATATTAAAATATCTGGTTTTGTTAGGTCCAACGGGTCAAAACTTTCCAGATCTTAATGCCGGAACTGGGACATCATATGATCCAAGTTTCAGCCTGCTGCGACCTTCAGAACCGGAGATACACAAATACCACTTAAACCGTTTCATACTTTAACACAAAATTCTCCGCTGTAAAATAAATCACAGTTTGTCACTAAATCCCCATTGTGGTGCAGACACTGACATTATAATGAAACATGGGAACAGGGGAACAGGGGAACAGGGGAACAGGGGAACATACATTTTCCTGACATGACAAGGTGTAAGCCACATTCCTGGACCGCAGTCCAGTTAACCCCTTGCCTCCCTGGTGAGGTCAGGGGGTGGCCATATGGGGTGCAACCCCTTTAATACCGGGCCAACCACCCTCTCCCTCTACACTGATGACATCATGTTGACCATTACCAATCCCATGACCTCCTTCCCTAATCTGCAGATTGCACTCTGAATTTTTCTTCCTCTCAGGATATAAAATTAACACAGCCAAATCTGAAGCCCTAAATTTAACACTCTCAACTCTAGAAGAAAAGCTGCTTAAGTTAGAATACATAAGAATTTTCCTTACTTAAACCTACCTAACACTATAAAAATATAAATACCCAGAACTAATTACAAAAATCAAAGACAATCTACAATCCTGGAACAAATATCATATTTCATGGAGGGGCCACATTAGATCTGTTAAAATCAACATTTTACCATGGTTACTATATCACGTTCAAACCCCTCCCGATACCTACAGTATCCCATTAAAATAAAATATAATTGGAGAAATACAAAATAAGATAATGCAATTTATCTGGAGGGGGGGCTGGCAGTACCAGGCATCAGAAGGTATTATCTGGTAACACATCTGAAGAAAATAATTTACTGCCATTCAGAAGCAAAATGACATGGTTGGGTGGATCTAGAAACAGATATAACAAATGTGTGGTGTTGACATCCCTTTTATGGTCAGAAATGGCTAACAGACAGATCCCCTCATTTGACTCAGAAATAATAAAGTTCACATTAAACATTTGGAAAATGGTAAAATCTAAATCTCAACTATTAGCGGGGCCATCAAAACTGATCCACCTTTTTGCCAACCCGAGTTTCGGCCCAGGATACAACAGAAATACTATTAACTCCTGAAAGGATAAAACTATTGTAGATATAGGGAATATGGTATCCAAAAGGAAAATTGATGAAGTTTGATGAATACTGTGATAGGTCTGAAGGTCTGAAATGTTTACGTTTTTACAAGTCCTCCACTATAGTCTACATATCTCTCCCAATGGGGATTTCCCAGATACAACTAAATTTGGCGAGCTATGCAGACTCAAGAAATATAAAAAATAATGAAATTCAACCCTTTATCAAGACTTAACACCCCTTAGGAAAACATCCCTCAATCTCAATCATAGATACATGGAATAATGAACTTGGGATCTTCAAATAGAGATCCCAATGGATGACTTGGAGGATATATGGGAGAATACAGCAATGACTTACTGTCCCAGCTAAGCTCAGTCTAAAGCTTGCCGGGAGCTGGCCGGGATCGTAGCGGGCTAGCCACGGGTCCGTTCTCCGTTTAAAAACGGAGTTTCCCACGCGGCGGCCGCTTCAATAGATAAGCTCTAATGGTGCTTACTATTGAAAGCGCCCGAGGCGCGGGAAAACCGGCCAAAACCGTCCGGGTTTCGGCCGGAGACAGCCCGCGCGCCATTTTAAAACTGCGGTGGCGGCCGCATTAGAGTCCGCCCGGCCACCACTGTATATCTGTACAATAACAAAAGAGAAAATTTTCAAAATCCTATATAGATGGTTCCACACCCCACAGAGACTGAGACAGATATCCCCAGACACCTCTGTGTTGGAGGGGCTGTGGCTTTGAAATTTTTCTTTTTTTTTCTTTTTAAAGTCAGGGTGTCTTTTAAAGTTAATGCTGGCCGTGTGCTCAGCACTTTGCAAAGAGTTCAAAAGTATTTGTCTATTTTAAAAGGAAATCTTTTGTTCAGGATTTCAGGATTTTTTCTTATATTGTAAATGCCACAGTTGTTAAAAGACCTACTGCAGGCTTTTTCTTTTAACACAAGCAGTAAATATTTTCATAGTCACTACACATACAAATCTATTTACCAGTTTAATTTTGCTATATATCAAGCAACCTGTTTTCATAACTATTTTTGTATTTTTGTTCAGATATATAGATAATATATGAACAAAAGAGGGGAGATACATACATAGGTTATTGAAGGTCTCTCTGAAATCCCTATAGAGGGATTTGATATGAACTTGATATGTTGTAAATGATATACAATGCACAGCAGGTTCAGAATTTATTATAGCAATGTTAACTCCAAGGGCTCTTGCAGTAATAAAATGTTGCTGCCATACTAACAGGGCTGACAGGCCCCTGGTAAAAAAATAATAATACCTTTGCAGATGTCACAGCAAAGCAGGTAGCAAGCCGTGACTATGTTGAGGGATATATCATATCTGCCAAATTTATAATTTTGTAACCATTTATTCGTTTTTTGGGTATGTCCTGGACATAGAGTTAAAGGACAGGGGAGTGCAGCTGCATGGGTGAGCAGGGTATATATTATATACAAGGCATTTCACATTTTTAGCAGAATAGTTACAGTGGAGTGTTTGAGGTGAAAGCCAGGAGTGACTGTGGGTGTGGGACAATAGCCATGAGTGCAGGCTGTTGGGATGCTTGATTTGTGGGGCGAGTTTTAAGGTTAGTTAGTATTAAATGACTAAAAGGTTGACACCATTTGCATCAGATGGCAGATGGCAGTTAGGTATGAATGAGAGTAAGTGTGTATTGGGAGAAGAGAGATTGATTTGTAGTTTGAGACAGTGTTTTTGTCCCCATTTTTGAAGATTGGGACAACTCTGGCAGTTTTCCAGGTCTTAGGGATATGGCCTGCAGATAGGATAGAGTTGATTATGGAAGCAATTGGTTTGGCACAGGCTGAGGTACCAAGTTTTAGGAACTTGGATTGTAGCAAAGTCAAGTCCATATTGGTTGCTTAGTTTAAAATTTGAGGAGCATTAATAGGGAATATCTCTGTTTAATATTGTGGATGCTAATAATAGTAGTAACCAATTAATACAAGAATTTATTTCTAGGTATAAATTCTCTCCCTATGAGACACTTATGGGATGAGTTATGACCATCAGTAGTTCAAAGTAACGAATTAAGGACCATGTTATTGGTAATAAAACAATTAATAAGTATTGCATGCAACTAATATATATTTTTGAGTCTTTCTAGGCACAGGTTAAAGCTGAAAGTGCACCTACGCAAGACGGGTTAATGGTCGAGCATTTTCTACGCAAGCACGCTCTTCATCCCAGATGAAAAGGCCATTTAAATACTACTCATCACCAGCATTGCAGTAAAATTTTTTTATCATCATGGATACACATCACGCACGTCAAAATAGTGCCAGCCTAGGCACAAACAGCTAATAAAGACAAAGACATAGCACCTGCAAATAAGTGTTTTGATGGACACAATACTCTCTGACCACTAATCATCAAGGGAGAAAGGTTATAGGCAAAAATGTCCAGGCCTCAACACACGAACTTTGAACTTTTTATTTTTACAGGTTTTTATTATTTTTCAGTTACAAATGTATGCTCTATTATGTTTGTGTAAGTGGCGTCCCATAAGGATGACAAAATAGTATAAGGTATTATTTGTTTAACTTTGTTTATTTTGTTTGGATTTATAGGTTAATAGAATCTTCCTGCAGAATGATATCCCGGTGGGAGAATGCTTTATTAGTCAAACACACGGTTATGTTAATTGCTCACAGGTAGAGTTAGAAACAGAAGAGATGCACCCAATACACAAGTGTTAAAAAGTTGTCTATGGGAAGAATAAGTTTCAGGGAATTTATTCCCAAATGTAGGAGTTGGATTACTGTATGACAGGTTTACAGGGATATCCTAAATCATACAACCACAGACATTTACTCACTTAACCAAGAATAGGTTTAGTTTAAATTAATGGCTCCGCAGAATAAAATAGCTCTAGATTATATTTTAGCCTCAAAAGGAGGGGCATGTATGCGCCCTAGTTAAAGCGCAATGTTGTGTATTTATCCAGGATTTAGGGACCATGGGGACTTGGTGGTTGGATTGATTTGCTTTGAGCGAAGCTAGCGAATGTTTTTGTATGTGTGTGTTTGTCCTACTCATTGCTCTCTATGTATTAAGTACAGCAAAACTCTGATCCAGAAGTGCGTTGCAACCCCCACCGACGCTATGCCTCTCTGCGGTGATGATGTCACCAGTCCCCCAGAAGAAGAGACCGAAGAAGAAATCAACTGGGCTGATATAATGGCCGGAAAAGAAAGGAATGAAGTTATGCACAACTTGGACATCTTGGTCCATCAGGACTATGAAACGGTTAACTGTTCTGTTCTTTAAATAGACTGTCTCTTAAGGATATGGGGGGACTGAGAAGACTGGATATGAGGAAGGTGGGAGGTCACAAAGGGACGTGAGTCAACCACAAGGAAAGGATCATAAGTCAGCCATTTTGACCATAGCAGCCATCTTGGTCCGTTTTGCCATTCTGAGTAAATGCAGTATGAAAGATGTGTGCAAGAAGAATGTTTGTGCAGTCGCTCTTAGCAGAAATTAGCCCCCACCAATTCTCACAAATAGCCGACCCTTAAATTATGTGACATATTGAGATATAAGCCATTTTCTAATCTATAGAAATATTTAATGATATATATATATATATATATATATATATATATATTTATATATATATATATATATATATATATATATATATATATATTGGTTGTGTGGCATGTGGGCCACTAAGATTGTACCTTGTTATCTGGGTTTCATCCTTCCCACTTTCTATGTATCTGACACGTTACCCCAAGGGAAGCTGAGAAATCGAAAAAATCTGACCAGGACCATTAGTTCAACTCGCATTGCAGATGGGGTTTTTATACCTAGTTTAGGTGTTCTGGATCTCTATTCTAAATTAAGTAATCTTATGGTAAATATTGATGATGCTATTAATCAGACAAGTGATGCTATTATCCGTCTGACTAATGAACAAGAGCATATCCGAATAGTATTATTACAGAATAGAATGGCTCTTGATTATCTGCTAGCCTCACAAGGAGGTGTTTGTAAACTTGTAGGACAGAAGTGCTGTGCCTATATTGAGGATGAGTCTGGCGCTATTCATAAAGATATGGATAAGCTACTGGAAATTCAGGCAAGGATGCGTAAAGAATCCTCAGGCCTTAGCTTAAATTGGATTTCAGGACTCACTAATTGGATCGGAGAATTGGGTATGAAAATTCTCTCTCTATGGTTTTATTGTAGTGATTAGTATAATCGCAGCAATTTTTGTTATTTTTCACTGTGCTAAGTGTTCAATGTTTTCATTTGTCTCAAGGAAACCTTCAGTTTCATCTCACGCCATGTATGCAACTAATAATTCATATGTGGCCATGAACAGAGTCTATGATACTATTGGTCCCCATAAGGCCATAGTCATAGAGAAGAGTACCTAGTAAGGGTATTTGTTCTTTTAGAGAACAAAAAGGAGGGAATTGTTAGGACCAATATGTCAGGCCAGAATCTGCACTCATGTTAAGCTTCCATTTTGTCTGGTCATAACTAGTTAAGATTCTGTAGTCAGCCTTTTGCTGAAATATAATTCATAAATGCACTCAGTTTCTGCTAAATTACATTTCCTTTCTTCTGGTCAGGATATTACTACGATACTTTTGTGTTGTCAATTTCCTGATGTTTTAGTTAGAATATAATAGAATGGTCCTCGGCAAGAAGCAAAATAGTGTAATATAGTTGCTAAGACTCAAGGTCTCTTTTGATAACAGACAATGAATAAGCTATGTATTCAGACAATTGCTTGTATTGGGAAAGACACATCTTAAAAGTCACGCCACTAATATGTCATGCCCCTAGATCACGCCTCTAATCAAAGCTACGCCCAAGACACGCCTATGATACGCCTATGTTACGCCTATGTTACGCCTCTTTTTTTTTCTGTATAAAAGTCATTACCCTATGAGTAATAAATTGAGACAAAGGATTTGAAACCTGGCTTGCGTTACGTTTCATTTCGTTTGTCTACCAGGCCTGAAAAGTTCATCAAAAATCGAAGATAACAGTGGCAGGGCGTGAAAACTTCTCCGGGGAAGTCTGCTGCAAACGGTGCAGATTGTGTCCAGTCACAAGGCTTCAGTTTTCTTTGCAGAGAATAGGTTCCTTTTGGTTCTGAAGCCAGGGGAAGGAAATAACGGATTTTCCTTCAGTATCCAAAAGGAAAATTGATGAAGTTTGATGAATTCTGTGATAGGTCTGAAGGTCTGAAATGTTTACGTTTTTACAAGTCCTCCACTATAGTCTACATATCTCTCCCAATGGGGATTACCCAGATACAACTAAATTTGGCGAGCCATGCAGACTCAAGAAATATAAAAAATAATGAAATTCAACCCTTTATCAAGACTTAACACCCCTTAGGAAAACTTCCCTCAATCTCAATCATAGATACATGGAATAATGAATTTGGGAGCTGCCCGCGCTATTTTAAAACTGCGGTGGCGGCCGCATTAGAGTCAGCCCGGCCGCCACTGTATATCTGTACAATAACAAAAGAGAACATTTTCAAAATCCTATTTAGATGGTTCCACACCCCACAGAGACTGAGACAGATATCCCCAGACACCTCTGTGTTGGAGGGGCTGTGGGCTGATGGGGGATATGGCCCATATCTGGTAGCATTGACCAAAAATCCAGAAATTCTAGGTAATGATATAAAAACTGATTGGAGAAATCACAGGCATAGCAATACCTTTAGAACCTGTCATGATAGTCTTGGCCAAACCAATTGAGAACTTCAACCCACCCACAATTACTCTCACATATTCCGACAGAAAAAAGATGATCAATTGCAGGAGCCTGGAAAAAAGCTAATCCCCTTCGAAAAGGGAGGTTTCAGAGAGTAAACAAAGTTCAATTAATTACCTTGTATATAAAGCACTAAGAAATGTAATAAAGTATGGGATATCATTAAAAGAGTAATTGAGCAACGTGTCAGGAGGTGGCTCGTTAGGCAAGACAGGACAGGCTTAAGCCCCCGCTCATGCTCAGGAGCGGTAGATTCTTGGGGAGATGAATGTTATAAATGTGAGTGCTGAGTGAGGCAATGTGTCCATGTGTCTACATTTTTAAATATATTTATAAAGTGGTATGTTCCCTTCCCATTCATTTTTGTATCCCCATGTATTCCTCTGAAAATCCAAATAAAAAATAAGTTTAAAATAAAAAAATCCCACTGGTTAAAACAGACAATTCTGCCTTGGCTCAAATTAGAGAGAGCATTTGGTTTTCGTGCAAAATGGAAAATGTTACCAGCCTAATAAATGCCACTCATTTTAAGTTTGAAAAAACATGGCAGCCAAGGCTTGATTACTGCACAAATAAGGGACAGCCCCCACCATTTACCTTTATCCACACCAATTCTCTCCTTCCCATTGTCCCATCTGGCTTCTGTCCCTCACCCTTTACTGAAAATGCCCTCCTCACCATCCACAACTTTGTCTCCCAAGTTTGCCACTCCAAACTTTCCTCCATCCTCATCCTCCTCAACCTCTCCTCTTCAGCCTTTGATACCATCGATCAACCCCACTTTCATCTCCACACTTACCAACCTTTGTATCACTGACACTGTCCTCTCATGGTTCTCATTATCTCTCCCACTGCTCCAACTCTGTCACCTTCAACAATTCATCCTCCTTGCCCACCAGCCTCCAAGTGGGCGTGCCCCAAAGCCCTGTTCTTGGTCCTCTCCTCTATTCCCTCTACACTGCCCCCTCTTTGACTGCATCTCCTCCCATGGATTCAAGGTCCATTTTTTTTGCAGACAACATCCAAATCTATATCTCCTTCCCACTATTCTCACTCAAACTTTCCACCTGAATCTCTGCCTGCCTTTCTGTCTCTACTTTTCTGTTTCCTCCTCCCTTCCATCCTCCCCAGTCTGCATAATTTCCACCCCTTCACCATTGCTCCCTCCCCTTCAGCTAACAATATTGGGGTCACCTTTGACCCTTCTCTCCTCTTCGCCCAACACATCGCCTCCATCACTACCACCTGTTGCTACCACCTATACAACATAAGAAAAATGTGTCCTCTCATTTCTTTCTCCTCATCCACTTCCCATCCACTCCTTATCCTCATATTCCTTATCTTCACCCGTCTCGACTACTGTAACTCCCTTCTCCTCTCTCCCCCTCTCCTCCTCCATACCGCTCCAACAAATCCAAAACGCTGCAGCCCGTACACTTCTCAATCTACCCCGCTCTACACACACCACCCCTCTCCTCTCCCAACTCCACTGGCTACCCATCTAACAATGTTCCCTCTTCAAATTCCTCACCCTGGTCTACCAACCTCTCCATGGTCTTACCTCCCCTTACCTTTCAGCACTCATCTCTCGCTACACCCCTTCCTGTCCTCTTCGCTCCCTGACTGCCACAACCTTTACTCAACCCCCAGCCCCTGTGCCTCCTCTCAATTCCGATCAATTGCCTTACTTGCCCCCCCTTCACTGGAACAGCCTCCCCTACTACATACAATCTTACCATGACAACGTGACACCTTGCGACATCACATTAGTGATGTCATGGCGTCATTTGAGGCTGCATTTCAGAAGGATGAAGGGTTTCGGCAGAAAGGAGGCGGCTACAACAGCTAAGTGCCAAAGGGTGGCGGATTTTCAAATTCACCGCTGGTAACATGTGAACCAGGAGAAAGCTGTGTCATGGAGGTCAATGAATTGGAGAGTGTTCAGAAGAATGGGGTGATCGACAGTTTCAAAGGCAGCAGAGAGATCTAGGAGAATTAGTAAGGAGAAGTGACCTTTAGACTTAGCTGTGAATAGGTTGATGGCCACTATTGTTAGTGCCATCTCAGTGGAGTGTAGAGGGGCGGAAACCATATTGCAAAGGGCCAAGCAGGGAGTTTGAGGAAAGTGAATTAGGCGGTTGTATACAAGTCGCTCAAGTAGCTTGGAGGCAAAGTGGAGAAGATAGATAAGGAGGTTGTTAGAGAGGGAAACTGGGTCAAGAGAGGGTTTCCTTAGAATGGGCGTGATAAGTGCATATTTAATGGAAGATGGGAATGTGCCTGAGGTGAGAGAGAGGTAAAAGGGTGAGTTAGGGTGGGCTTCGTGAGCCAGAGATGGAGCAGAGGAGATGTGAGGGAATAGGATCAAGGGGACAGGTTGTAGAGTAAGTTGATGAGACCTCATCCTCTGTCACAGGAGAAAATGAGCTGCGAGTGGATTTAGGTGTGCGATGGGAGGTAGTTGTTGTGTGTGGAACTTGGCATTAAGAGATATCTTGTATCTTGTCGGTGAAGTAAGTGGTGAGGGCTCGGACTGTGAGGTTAGAAGGGGGTACAGATGCAGTTGGGGCAGAGAAGGGAGTTAAGGTGGTGACTAGGCGTTGAGGGTTAGAGGACAGAGTTTATACAGTATGAGTGCAGAAAAATAGGTTTAATTGGCAAAGGAAAGGGCAGTGTTATAGTAGGAGAGCATTATGATTGAGCCACCTGTGCTGAAGAAAGAATATCCTTAAAACCTAACCTGTTGGTGGCTCTAGAGGACTGGAGTTCTCCACCCCCTGCTGTAGGAGGAGGTTAAAGAAATAAGATTGGCAGCTGAAGTGACATTGGGATTGCCACTTGGTATGTTAAAGTCTCCCTGGATGACAGTAGATGTGCCTCTTAATATGCCCATTTTCTGGACTTTACTGTGAGACATGCAAATCAGCATGACATTTAGAAGAAAGGATTAATTCTTCAAACAAGCTTCCCCTTCATTAGTGCAGCTGTCCTTGCTGATAATAAGAATATGACTCTCACTTTCCTTGTCTAAGGAAAGGCCCCTGTGAGGTCTCTGGCTCCTGATATACCTAACTTGTTCGTTCCTGTTACCCACATAATCAATAGCTGTTACTCTGCTATAAATAGCCCCTCTGAGATATATATATCAGGCTGGCTGTGTGTCCCTTTATTAGCAATGAATTATTTTATTGTAATTATTATGTGTATCTTGCTAGCCATGTGTCGCCTGCTATGCAGCAAAAACATGCTTATAAAATATAGGAGAATGCCAATGTAACTACTGCTTACTGCTGCCGACTCTGCAAGTTTGACTACTCTGCACATACGACTGTAAGCTCTGCAGATCAGGGACTCCTTCCTCCCAATGTTTTGATGCACTTATCCCCATATATCTCTGTGTTGTATGTCCCGTTAATCACTGTGTATATGTTCAGCTGCACAGAGAATAGACAAATGAGAGCAGCGAGAATAAAAGTAAGCACAGGGGAAGGAAATTCCTCACTTAAAGATTATTCCAAAAGGGATTTCTTGTCCAGCAGGACAGACATTATGGTTGTTACTGTATATCATTGAATCAAGTGACCTGGATGTAAGCAGGTTCCCATGGGGCCATTTACTTATTTTAAGTTGGAGGATAAAACATGACCTTCAATTAAAATACTTCTTCCCTTTAAAAAAACAAATATGGCGTGTATAATCACAGTGACCTTCTCAATGAAGGAAACTTCCAGCACCAAACGAGACAATGCGCTCTCCCTGGGAGGGGGGCGATCTACATTGCACTTGTTCTGTTGTATAGTGTGCTGCTACTGACCTCTGAAGTGGTGGCCCTGTATTCTCAAACATTGCAGAACTTGCCTCAAGTACCCAATCAATATTGTAAGATTGATTGTGCATTGTTTAGCTGTTGTGCAGATCGCACTCTGCATACACTGCCATCTCCAGTGTGTGCTCTGGAGAGGAAATAGGAGGAGTTACATGAGGCACAGCTTAAAATGAGATGTAGCAAAGTCTGCGGCTCTGTGCATCGTTTTATTCTATTGTTTTTGTGTCAAAACAATCTGCCAAGTCCGAAGTGACATGTAAAAGGAATTATCAAAACCATCCTACAATGTAGTATAACAAACAAATATGATATATATATATATATAAATATATATATAATGCTTACGTTTAATGTACATATACAGTATATGTATACAAAAAAAACAAAGAAAAGCGCACGCGCCAAAGGGGAAAAATGTATGATAAACTTAACCTAGATTTAGGATAAAAAATGCTCACTCACCAACAGAGTGAATATGCGCGTTTGTGAGATACAATCTCATTGTTATGGAACAAGAACCACATTTCTGACTCACCCCCCTCTCTCCTTTGCAGTTTCTGCCTGTCAGATCTTATTCCCAGCTGCATGGAGTCTGCAGACACATACTGTGCCTGTGTGGCTTGCAACAATGTTGCATTCCTTGCCTGCAAGCATGGAATCAGTGAGCTGCTACAGCAGTTTCTGAGATCCTCACCAGAATGGGCTAGTCTGCCCCCCCTCCTGTTTGTTCAGACATGGTCTGCCCCTAGACTATTCCTTTACCCACACTGCACCTCACTTCCTTTTCAACCCTGGAGACAGTGAGTAAAAAGAACCCCTTCTCTGTTTATCCCCCTTGGTGAGGCCATCTCTTTTTACCGGTTTCTAACTAATAATCACCACTACACACCATCCACAAGTATCTGTACCCTGCTACCTTTTCCCAATAAAGTGGAGGAAATATTACAGGACTTGGAGTGATTTAAAAGGGAACTGTGTTAATGCTATCGGGAGCCATTCATACCAAACGTGACCCTGGCTTCAGAATAGTAAAAAGAGGACCGTGTGCCTTGGGAATACACACAGAGGAGCTGCTACCCACAGCCTTTATGCTAAAGAAACAAGCAAGCAGCTTACATAGCAATTAAACAGCAGTCTCTCACCACACTGCACAAGCATGTTGCTACACAGAGCCACAAGCCTCTACACAGCAAACAACCACAGCTTTATGCAAAGACAGTGAGCAGCCTTACTTTGCTAATAGTACACAGAGCACTCCCTGCAGAGTGAAAAGATATCTGTGCCTGACAGACACTTACAGGAACGGCCACTCCAGACTCCATGACTATATAGGGCAGCCTCTACTGCAGTACAAGCAAGCAGCTTTCACAGACAACCAGTAGCTCAAACTGCACAGCAGCCTTGCAACAAACAGTGCTTCTCTTACAATACCTAACTGCCTTTTTCTCTGTCTGAGTCCACCCGCTGCTCAGCCCCACAGTGAGGAGCCACCTTCCGACCTACCCCCTGCGCACGTTCCCACGGCCAGCGCCATCAAGGGCCACGCCACTGGACACCCGCCAGGATACGGGTCAGAGCCAACGGACACCTGTAAGTACAGCTACCCCAACGCTGCACGCTGCAGGACACCGCTCGGCATCATCTGAGAAAGACGCCCATCGCTGACAAGGTAAAAAGACCGCACGCCACACGCACTGGCAAAAGGCCTACACACACCTACAGCATGGCAGAACTCAGAGCCTCACCAGACATCACGCAGGAGAGCGATCACTCAGACACAGAGACCGTCGCGCAACTGCAACAGGCACAGGCAGGCGCAAGGCCCAAACGGGCAGTCGCACTGACACAAAAGGCCTGCGAAAAATACGAAACTGACGTTGAAGCGCACCGCGCTAAATTAGAGAAGGCCTGGGAGGACACTGATCGTGAGATAAGTAATGTCGCAAGTGCTAGCGATCAAGAAACCCAGATTAAGCAAGCTATCACTCAGATTAAGTCAAGCCATAGACGTTACGTAACGCTGTCACAGGCATATTTCACCTATCTGACAAGAACTAACACAGAAGACAGCACGCGGGAACGCGATCTGCAAAAGGCAATTGACCTGGAGCGCGATGGCGTCGTGCAGACCGCCATCGCAGACGCCCAAAGCGAGAGAAAAGAGCTCCTCCTGGAGACCGCATCGCAGCGCTCAAACACATCCAGACACTCATCGAGGTCAGCAAGATCAGCACAATCTAATGCGTCCAGCGCGAGCGCGAACGCCACCAAGGCGCGAGCCACCGCAGAGGCCGCACGTGCCAGGGCCGAATATAGTCGCAGAGAAGCAGCCATAAGAGCAGGAAGAGCGTGCATAGAAGAGAAAGAACAGACAGCCGCTGCTAATGCCGCCGCCGCCGCCACTGCTGCCGCCACTGCTGCCACTAACGCCGCCGCTACTGCCGCTAACGCCGCCGCTACTGTAGCAACCACTGCGCGTAGGAAGGCCGAATTTGATGCGGAACTAGAGGCACTTAATCAAGAGAAGGAAGCCGCCGCCGCTATAGCCCAAGCCGAAGTCCTAGAAGCAGCCGCGCAACAGGACGGCGGGGAGCAACCGTACAGACGGATTGCCTCAGAGGATCCGGCCCGACGCACTGAAGACTACGTAAGGAGCCTCTTAAGTGTAAACACCAGCGCACCATCTCAACACGGATGGAGCGACTCCACAGATACCGAAGACCTGCTAGGCCCACGAGGAGAAGATGCCGTTCCTGCAATGGCACATGCTGCCTGGGATAGCCACAGCCACAAGAGTGATCCACACGCCAGAGCGCACACGGATGCACCACAACAGGCTCGCAATCCAGGTACACCCACGCGGGAGAAAACAGCCCCTCACACTGGCCAGCAGCCATCACGCATCCACGCCAAGGAAGAGGCGACCGCACAGACCGTCCCAGCAACTACCTCGGAATGGGACAAACGCGCCGATGTCTCAGGTCTGACAGACATAGCCAAGTACATGATCTGGCGCGACTTGGTGCACGCAGGACTCATCAGCTTCGACGACCGCCCTGAGAACTACCGGACGTGGAAGTTCATGTTCAAAGACGCAATCGACAGCTTGGACTTCTCAGCAAGGGAAGAGCTCAACCTGTTAGTCAAGTTCCTGGGGAACGTATCCAGGGAGCAAGCGCAGAGACTTCGGGCGGCAAACGCGCACCAACCCCAAGTAGGTCTTGACCTAGTGTGGGAAAGGCTAGAAGAGTCCTATGGCAGCCCCAAAGCAGTCGAAGATTCACTCTTCAAAAGAATCGAGAGCTTCCCCAAGATCACAACTAAAGACTACTCGAAGTTACGAGATCTTGGAGACCTGCTGCAAGAACTGGAGTTCGCAAGGAAAGACCATTCCTTAATAGGTCTCAACGTCCTAGATTCAGCTCGTGGAGTGAGACCCATCCTGGAGAAGCTACCCTTCAACCTCCAAGAAAGGTGGCTTTCACAAGGTTCCAAATACAAAAGGGAGAAGCAGGTTGTCTACCCCCCGTTCTCAGTTTTCTTGAGCTTCATTCGCGAAGCAGCAAAGACAAGGAACGACCCCAGCTTCATCTTAGGGGCGCAAACCACATCCAGCGCCAGCCACCCGAGGAACGAAAGGTCAACAGCAAGGTACAAGGACTCCAGAACACCCATCTCGGTCCACAGGACGGACGTGCCCCCTACGACCCACGCGAGTCCCAGCCAGACGGCCGACAGGGACAAAAAACCAAGGGACCTTAACAAAGAATGCCCTATCCAAAAAAAGCCGCATCCACTTAACAAGTGCTTCGGATTCAGGATGAAACCCATAGACGAGCGAAAGAACCTACTCAGGGAATGGGGAGCCTGTTTCAAATGTTGTGCTTCCACAACTCATTTATTCAAGGACTGCAAAGAAGCTATGAAATGCACAGAGTGCGATAGCGACAGGCACATAGCCGCTCTACACCCGGAAGCTATGAAGCCCAAAGCAAGTAAAGCCCCTAACCCTCCGACAAAGCAGGGCGGGGAGGAAGAAGTGGGAGACACACCCCCCCGACGTCAGTAGCATCCAAATGCACAGAAGTATGCGGAGAAGGAAACGACGGTAGATCTTGCTCTAAAATATGTCTGGTAGCAGTGCACCCAGAGGGACAACCCCAAAGAGCCAAACGGATGTATGCAATCATCGACGACCAGAGCAACCGATCGCTGGTCAGGTCAGAATTCTTCGATATGTTCGACATACAAGACAGTACTTCTCCTTACACTCTCAGAACGTGCGCAGGGCGAATGGAGACTACAGGGAGAAGAGTGAATGGCTACACCATATGCTCAATAGACGGCAAAGTGAGCATGCCCCTTCCCACACTCATCGAGTGCAATCACATGGCAGAAGATAGGACTGAGATCCCCACGCCAGACGTGGCGCGACACCATCCCCATCTAAAAACCATTGCCGATCATATCCCACCACTAGACGAAGATGCCCAGATCCTGCTGCTACTTGGCAGAGACATCATGAGAGCACACAAGATCCGCGAACAGCGAAATGGGGACCACAACGGCCCAAGTGCTCAAAGGCTCGATCTAGGATGGGTGGAAGTTGGAGAAGTATGCATAGACAGGATACGAGGACCCGACAACGTAGGCGCCCTACGGACGAACTTGTTGGAGAACGGTCGTATATCCCACTTCAAACCTTGTCCGAACCACTTTCAGGTCCACGAGAAGCCCGAGACCAAAAGGAACTATGGAGACGCGACTGTGGCAAGAAAATACCCCAACAACCTAGGGAGTACAGTGTTCCAGACAACAAAGGACGACGACAAACAGGCGCCATCAATGAAAGACAAAGAATTCTTGAGGTTAATGGATAAGGAGCTCTTCAAGGACGAATTGGGCAGTTGGGTGGCCCCACTACCTTTCCGCTCGCCAAGAAGACGCCTCCCAAACAACAGAGACCATGCTATGTCTAGGCTCGCTTCGCTCCGCCGTAACCTACAAAGGAAACCGGAGACCAAGGAACACTTTGTGGCCTTCATGCAAAAAATCTTCCACAGTGGCCATGCAGAGTCGGCGCCCCCACTGAAAGAAGGCGAAGAATGCTGGTACCTCCCGTCGTTTGGCGTCTACCACCCCCAGAAACCTGGCCAAATCCGAGTGGTATTCGACTCCAGCGCTCAGCATCAGGGAGTCTCCCTAAACGATGTTCTCCTCACCGGGCCGGATCTGACAAACAGTCTTCTGGGAGTGCTGATCCGCTTCCGCAAGGAACCTATCGCCGTAACCGCAGACATTCAACAGATGTTCCACTGCTTCCTTGTGCGAAAAGACAACCGTAACTACCTAAGATTCCTGTGGTACCAAGATGACGACATAGAAAAAGAAATCACGGAGTACCGCATGAAAGTACATGTCTTCGGGAACAGCCCATCACCTGCAGTGGCAGCCTACGGCCTCAGAAGAACGGCCCAAGACGGAGAAGCAGAGTTCGGGAAAGACGCCAGGAGCTTCGTCGAAAGAGACTTCTATGTGGACGACGGATTAAAATCAGTTCCCACCGAAGAAGAAGCCGTAGATCTACTCAAGAGGACACAAAAGATGTTAGCGAAGGCCAACCTAAGGTTGCACAAAATAGCTTCCAACAGTGCCACAGTGATGAAGGCGTTCCACGCAGATGATCAAGCACCAGATCTCAAGAATTTGGATCTGGGGACCGACACGCCTCCCATACAGCGGAGCCTGGGGATAAGCTGGAATCTTAAAACAGACACCTTTACGTTCCAGGTAGCCATCGAAGAAAAACCCTTCACACGTCGCGGAGTCCTGTCCACCGTTAACAGTCTCTACGACCTGCTAGGATTCGTGGCTCCTGTCACTATACAAGGGAAGTCTCTCCTCAGAGAAATGTCCTTCGAAAAACAGGAATGGGACACCCCACTACCTCCAGAAAAACGGAAAGAGTGGGAAACGTGGAAACACTCCTTGAAGGCCCTCGAGCAACTTCAAATCCCACGCCCCTATTCACCTATATCTCTCACCGCCGCACACAGCAAAGAGCTTTGCGTGTTCTCAGATGCCTCCACCAAAGCTATAGCAGCGGTGGCCTACCTAAAAACCACGGACATGGATGGAGGTTGCCACATCAGGTTCATCCTCGGCAAAGCTAAGCTGGCGCCACAACCCGACCATACTATACCCAGGCTCGAGCTGTGTGGTGCAGTGTTAGCAGTGGAACTGGCGGAGCTTATCGAGAACGAGATGGACAGCAAACCAGATGCCGTCAAACTCTACACAGATAGCAAGGTGGTACTGGGATACATATACAACAAGAAAAGGAGATTCTACGTATACGTAGCTAACCGTGTAGAAAAAAGAGAATAGGTGCAAAACAGCGCTAGAATTATAAATATAAATGTTCAGGCAGCCAGGTGAAAGACTGGTAGTACAACCAGTCAGGGGAACAAATGAAAAAAAGAGGTTTAACCGGCGCCAAAAAAAGGGTAAATACCAGTCCTGTTATGACAGTCCAAATACAGTCCTTGGAATGATGAATGGTGATGATTCTCACCTCAGCAATGCATATATGAAAAAGAGAGAAAGAAAGAGAATAATGGTGCAGTAAATCAACACAGGAGGGGGAAGGAAGGGGGGGGGGGGAAACACAGATATTAGCAACAAAAACAACAAACAGAGCATACAAACATGAAACACAAGCACGGCCTAAAAAATAATACAAAGCTTATTTATTAGCGTGGACATGTGTATTAACCGCATCCGGAGGGGCAAAATTGCAACCCTACTTACGAAATGCTGGAAAGGTACAGGCAGATCTGCTGTAAGCAGCTGGGCTTTCAGGATGGCGACCGGAGCACTTGTGCTGGCGTCTACACGTGACTGGGGAATCAGGCGGATGTCTCCGATGCCGAGGCCTCTGGGCGGACGTGACGTCACCCCCGTTGTGTACTCTCCACCGGCTCACAGGACTCCAGTCCTCCAGTCCTCCTTAACAGCCGCAATGTCGCCGTACCTCGGTTAAAACACTTGTAGGAGACTGCAGAATTTCTCCTTTGAAACTGCAGACTGTACCACAGTAAAAACACTCTAAAACTTGGAACTTCCCGACGCGTTTCGTACGCATGCGCGTACTTCTTCAAGGGACTTGAAGAAGTACGCGCATGCGTACGAAACGCGTCGGGAAGTTCCAAGTTTTAGAGTGTTTTTACTGTGGTACAGTCTGCAGTTTCAAAGGAGAAATTCTGCAGTCTCCTACAAGTGTTTTAACCGAGGTACGGCGACATTGCGGCTGTTAAGGAGGACTGGAGGACTGGAGTCCTGTGAGCCGGTGGAGAGTACACAACGGGGGTGACGTCACGTCCGCCCAGAGGCCTCGGCATCGGAGACATCCGCCTGATTCCCCAGTCACGTGTAGACGCCAGCACAAGTGCTCCGGTCGCCATCCTGAAAGCCCAGCTGCTTACAGCAGATCTGCCTGTACCTTTCCAGCATTTCGTAAGTAGGGTTGCAATTTTGCCCCTCCGGATGCGGTTAATACACATGTCCACGCTAATAAATAAGCTTTGTATTATTTTTTAGGCCGTGCTTGTGTTTCATGTTTGTATGCTCTGTTTGTTGTTTTTGTTGCTAATATCTGTGTTTCCCCCCCCCCCTTCCTTCCCCCTCCTGTGTTGATTTACTGCACCATTATTCTCTTTCTTTCTCTCTTTTTCATATATGCATTGCTGAGGTGAGAATCATCACCATTCATCATTCCAAGGACTGTATTTGGACTGTCATAACAGGACTGGTATTTACCCTTTTTTTGGCGCCGGTTAAACCTCTTTTTTTCATTTAACCGTGTAGAAAGAATCAGGAAGTCAACCCAACCAGAACAATGGCACCACGTGCCCACAGAACAAAATCCCGCAGATCACGCCACCAGATCAGTGCCCGCATCTCAACTGCAGAATACGTCGTGGCTCACAGGACCAACGTTTCTCACGCAGCCCACGGAAACGCCACCAACCCAAGTTGGTGACTTTGAACTCGTGGATCCCGAGAAGGATACGGAGATAAGGCCCCCACAAGTATCCGTGGTTCTCACCAATGTATCGCACAAAAACGCATTCGGATCACATCGATTCCAACGCTTCTCAAGATGGACGGCCCTTCTGCGAGCAGTAGCCCATCTCGGGCATATAGCCTCCTCCTTCCGCCAGACACCAGATGGTAAAACTACCGGCTGCCACGGCTGGCACATCTGTAAAGAGCTGCGCACCGTAGAGGAAATTACAAAGGCTAAGGAAACTGTTCTCAGTCATGTTCAAAGAGAAACGTATGCGGAAGAGATCAATTGCATTCGCGGAAAGAAGAGTGTTCACAAAAACAGTCCACTCTGGAAGTTGAATCCCTTCATCGACAACGACGGCCTCATGAGAGTAGGATGCCACCTCAATAAGTCCCAACTGAGCAGGGAGGAAAGCAACCCTCTCATCATCCCTGGCCGGGATCACATCGCTACTTTGTTGGTGCGCCACTACCACGAACAAGTCATGCATCAGGGACGACACTTCACCGAAGGCGCTATTAGGGCGGCGGGCATTTGGGTCGTTGGCATGAAAAGGTGCGTGGCCAGTAATCTCCACAAATGTGTTAGGTGCCGAATGCTGAGAGGCAAAAGCCAAGACCAAAGGATGGCGGATCTACCTGTCGACAGACTTAATACAGAACCCCCCTTTACCTATGTAGGACTTGATGTATTTGGGCCCTGGATGGTCATCTCGCGTAGAACTAGAGGCGGACTAGCAAACAGCAAACGATGGGCGGTACTCTTCACCTGCATGAGTATGCGAGCGATACACATCGAGGTTATAGAATCTATGGATGCTTCAAGCTTCATAAATGCCCTCAGAAGGTTCTTTGCAGTCAGAGGACCAGTTAAACAAATACGCTCCGATTGTGGTACCAATTTCGTTGGAGCATGCAAGGAATTACAAATAAACACTAAGGACAATAGAGACAATAGTATCCAAAGATACCTGCGCGACCAAGAGTGCACGTGGACATTCAACCCTCCTCACTCCTCTCACATGGGCGGAGCATGGGAACGCATGATCGGAGTGGTTCGGCGTATCTTGGATTCTATAATGCTAAAAACCGATCTGACTCGACTCACTCACGAAGTGCTAACCACATTCATGGCCGAAATATCAGCAATAGTCAATGCTAGGCCCTTAATCCCAGTGTCAACAGATCCAGAATCGCCAAGCGTTTTGACACCAGCAATGCTTCTGACCCACAAAGTAGGGAACGTCCCCACCCCAGTCAAAGGCTTCCACTCTAAGGATATGCACAAACGACAGTGGAGACAGGTGCAGTACTTGGCCAACACATTTTGGGATCGTTGGAGACGCGAGTATCTGGTGACACTCCAAGAACGCCACAAATGGCAAACAGTGAAACCAGATATCCAAGTGGGGGATGTGGTCTTGTTGAAAGATAAACAGGTGGCAAGAAATGAATGGCCCATGGGACTTATAATCAGAACTATCCCAAGCGAAGACGAAAGGGTTCGCAAAGTGGAAGTACGAGTGGCCCAGAATGGGATCGTTAAAACCTTCCTAAGACCCATTACAGAGACTATCCTTCTAATGCCCAAATCGGACTGTGATGGGGAAAAACTGGTTACCAGTGCCGTGGACTTTTAAGAGACATTGTGGTGCATCAAGCTAACCAAGAGCTGCGCACCCACCTGGCTTCCCTTACTGGAAGGCCTGGCCAAAGGACTTTGATGCCAGTGGTACCGGCCGGTATTACATTGCTATGGAAATACGGACCTTTGCAGTATATGGTTATGTTGTATGTATTGCACATATGTTCCACATAGCTTGCCATATAGTGGTATCTACAGATACCAGACGGGGAGTGTTATGGAACAAGAACCACATTTCTGACTCACCCCCCTCTCTCCTTTGCGGCTTCTGCCTGTCAGATCTTATTCCCAGCTGCATGGAGTCTGCAGACACATACTGTGCCTGTGTGGCTTGCAACAATGTTGCATTCCTTGCCTGCGAGCATGGAATCAGTGAGCTGCTACAGCAGTTTCTGAGATCCTCACCAGAATGGGCTAGTCTGCCCCCCCTCCTGTTTGTTCAGACATGGTCTGCCCCATGACTATTCCTTTACCCACACTGCACCTCACTTCCTTTTCCACCCTGGAGACAGTGAGTAAAAAGAACCCCTTCTCTGTTTATCCCCCTTGGTGAGGCCATCTCTTTTTACCGGTTTCTAACTAATAATCACCACTACACACCATCCACAAGTATCTGTACCCTGCTACCTTTTCCCAATAAAGTGGAGGAAATATTACAGGACTTGGAGTGATTTAAAAGGGAACTGTGTTAATGCTATCGGGAGCCATTCATACCAAACGTGACCCTGGCTTCAGAATACTCATAATCACCAGACCGAGAATAGATGGTGCCTGTGGACGTCCTCTCCTATTTGTAATCTGCTGCCGGCGTAGACTACACATGCCCACCGCAAATGTCAGTGCTCGTGGAGGTAAAGCCGGATCACATCCACCAACGTTCAAACTGGCGTGAGGATGCATTACATGCATTTTCAGCAACGAAACGCAACTTCATCAGTGGTCCCCTGATGGTCATGTTTTCAGCAGCGTTTATGGACAGTGGGATTTATACTAACTATTGGTGGAACCACTTCCACAATGTTTTCACATGTTTAGGTTAACACTTATGATTTACACTAGTAAGGTTCACCATATACTGTATACATATTTTGTCACTGTATTTTTCTTGTTTGATATATATATATATATAATTTTGTTACCAGATTTTACACATGGATCGGCGCTTTTTCTCTTGTTTCTCCAATATATATATATATATTGGAGAAACAAGAGAAAAAGCGCCGATCCATGTGTAAAATCTGGTAACAAAATTTTAATAAAAGATCACAAGACAAATGCACACTCACAATTTGCCAATGCAAAATAAGCATTGTATGGGTAAACCCATGCGCCAACATGTAACTGCTTCCCGAACGTTTGCTTCAATACATCAGACCTCACTGCTGCCGGTGCATCACGATCAGATGTCCCTCCGGCAATTCAGGTAAACAGTCTGTTGTTCCCAGCAGATGGTATTAGATGCTATGTGCGGCTCAGGGAACGTCCTCCCTTTCCTGGCAGCAGACGCACGAGCTATTCCACCAACGTAGCTCCTTGAAACCATGTGCCTTTACTAAGTGCATTTTTCTTTTATTAACATATATAACTTTTTCATAATTTTGTATCATTTTCACACTCACCATTGATTTACAACCACCATCTAAGGGCATCATGCAGTAAGCAGCGGAAAGGCAATTCTCGCCACTTTCCCGCCAAAAATGGCTACCCCTATTCAGTAAGGGGCGAGAAAGTGGCGAGAATCAAAAAAAACACCAGTTTGGTTGGCGGCTTTTTTTTTCCCGCCGGTGGCGAGGCGATAAGGCACTTTCCGCCTGAAATAGAAACATTTTCCGCCACGCTGTATTCTAGTAGTGGCGAGTAGCTTAGCGGAGCTATTCGCCACTCTAGAATGGCGTATTTCTGGCGAATCAGCCACGCAAGACAAAGTTGGCAAGTTGATGGTGAGAGGCTGCTGATGAGTGGCGGATCGGCACTTAGAAAAATTTCTGGCCTTTTTCCTGGCTGTGATTGATGCCGGGGGTCTCTGGAGCTGATACCATTTATACCAGCACCGGACCCCCCCGGCATGCATCCGAGGCAGGAAAAATGCATTTAAAGGCCACTTCATTACCCAAGCGGCTAACCGCTAAGGCAATGAAGGGGTTAAACAGCCATGCCAGGTTTATTGTGGGTAGCGGGGGTGGGTGAAGGGGGTATTTGGCCCTTGTTGTTTGTTTAGGGCTTGCGGGAGGGGGGGGGTTGCGGGTGCGCTTAACCCCTTCACGACCGTAGCAGTTAATACCGCTACGGTCATGAAGGGGTTAAACCCTCCCGCTACCCACCCGCAAGCCCTAAACAAACCACCGTTGGGGCTAATACCCCCTTCACCCACCCCCGCTACCCACAATAAAAAGAAAACACACACAACAGCCCCACACTAACTAAAGAAATATATATATATATATATATATATATATATATATATATATATCTACAAAAACACAGAAAAAACAGGCGCACTCATAGCGTAAAATTGTATAACAATAAATTTATGGATTAAGGGATAAAAATACAGACTCACAAACAGAGCTGAATAAAATGTATTTTTGAGTACAACTCAGCCCGTTCAGACGCAGGAACCCAAAGAGGAGGACTTCGGTGTGATGTCCGCGGTGTGTCTTGCCACAATAGCCCCTCTATGTCCCAGCAGGGACCGAAAGCCACGAGGGACGCCGCCTTCCCCTTGCTCCGGCGCTACACAGAGCATACACTGAATCAAATCTCGCGTGAGCTCGATGACATCAGTGAGGTTTCAGCCGGAGAGAGTTCACAGTGTAAACAGGAACTTGAATGTCTGAATGGCTGGTAGCAAAATGCTAGCAACGCAGCAAAAGTGCAATATATGCAGATGAGTGTCAGTATAAAATATACAAACTGGACAATAGGCTCCACAGCAATCTCTACGCGTTTCGTCTCGAACGACACTTCATCAGGATATAATAGCAAAGGCATTAAACACAGTTATATAGTACATAAGACCAATCAGAGCATAGAAGACAGAGGATTAGTAATGAGATACACATGATGAGTAATAGGGTTGGATTAACCCCCATATATGCCAAAGCACACATAGATACGGATTCACAATTTTAATCCTAAGGACCAAATATATTATTGCATATAGTATTAAGCGCTTCAACTAGTGCATTAATTATATATCACAATTGTAAAACAAAAATTAAGCACACAAGTTAACCAAAAAGGTTAACCAAAAAGATTAAGTAGAATGTCATTGGTAGATAACTTGCATAGTAACATATATATAATACATATAATACAAGAAACAGATGTCAATACATGGTAAACAATACCCTAAGTATAAAGAGATAGCTGAATAACCACTAAATGTAGAAGGAGATAAAATAGGTATTATAGAGACTCAGATGGACCCAGGTGCAAAAAATAAGACAAAGGAGCGAACAAAAAAGCTGAAAATGTGTAATAAATATAATATAAATATATATATAAAAAAAAAAAAAAAAATTTATATAAAAAATATATATGTAAAGAGGGAAAGGAGACAGGGGAAGAAAAAGAGGTGTATGAATGAGAAATAAAAAATGTATGAATAAAGGTGAAAATATAAATAAAAATTAAAAAATAAATAAATAAATAAATAAAAAAGGTACATAAAAGTGGCAAATAAAAATAAAAATAAAGATATAAATGTAATAAAAAATGTGTGAACAATGAAGGATACTGGACCAATGGTGGTCACGCAAGCAAAGTCAATGGTACCCATATAAATGATGTAGATTAGGCCAAGTTAAGAATGAACAAATGATTTGGTATATAGATGTAAAAATACTGAGCCACTGTGGTGTAATGGTGCCCACACGGAGGGAACAAAATAAATCGTTCAACCCAGACCTCCCTGCTAAGCACCAAACCTCACAGTAGACAAAATGATGTAACTAGACTACTGTACTGATATCTATTGTGTCATTGAGACCCCCCGGAACCAATGTACCAAGTACATATATCCAGTAGGTCTCCCTGACACACAATTTTTTGAACCTATCACCCTCCGAAAGGGAAGGTGAGATGGCCTCGATACCAAAGATGGACAGAGAGCAGGGATCCTTATTATGCATAGTATCAAAATGTCGTGATAGACAGTGCGACTGAAGGCCATGTTTGACATTTCTACGATGCTCGAGAAATCTAGTACTAATCGTCCTAGACGTGCGGCCCACATACTGTAGGCCGCAACGACAGGAAATAAGATATATAATGTATGTACTAAGACAATTAATATGATGTTTGATTTCATGTTCAGAGCCGTTAGAAAAGGATTTAAAGGTGTTAATTTTACTTAGATGCCCACAAGTGATACACCTAGTTCTACCACAGGAAAAGTTACCCTTTTTAGATGTTAGAGGTGGTGGTTTAATGGTTGGCTTAAGTCTACTTGGGGCAATCATGGTCTTTAGGCATCTTGCTTTTTTAAAGACAATAGGAGCTTGTGTTGGCACCCTGGGACCTAAAATAGGATCATTTTGAATAATGTTCCAGTGCCTGTTGATAATATGTTTGACCTGATAGGCCAGTCTATTGTACTTAGTAATGAACTTAGGAAAAGAATGCAAAGGATTCCCGCTAGATCTGTCCACCGCTGGATCAAGGCCAGCATGATCAGATCTGGTCCTGGACCTCTTGAGTAGAGCAGTCCTATCAATACTTCGAGCGTCATCAAACGCCCTCTGCACCACCGTTCCATCATACCCCTTTTGGAGAAACTTATTAATTAAGGTCTCTCCTTGATCACAGAAATCCGAGTTGAGGGAACAATTACGGCGAATCCTAAAGAATTGGCTTCTGGGGATGTTGTTCAACCACTTTTTGTAGTGGTTGCTACCGTATTGCAGGTACCCATTGGTGGAGACAGGTTTAAAGTGTGTTTTACTATGTATCCTCATGTCCGACCTATCAATGAACAGCTCAAGATCTAGAAATACCACCGTATCTGGATGTATGGTGTGGGTAAATTTAAGCCCCATGTTGTTATCATTAAATGATTCCAGTATATCTTTCAGTTGGCCCTTATCACCATCCCAAATGATAATAAAGTCATCTATGAAACGACCATAGAATACCAGACCAGCCACCAGCCGTGCATTGCCCCAAACATGGAGGTTCTCCCACAACCCCATGAAGAGGTTCGCATAGCTGGGAGCAAATCTGGTACCCATGGCCGTTCCACAGGTCTGCAAATAAAAAGTACCATCAAAAATGAAATAGTTATGTGTCAAAATAAACCTAATACAGGATAAAATAAAATCTTTTTGTGACACGTGTAAATTTGAATCTGATGATAGAAAATGATTGATGGCTTCTAGGCCCTTAATGTGATCTATGCAGATGTAAAGAGAACATACATCACATGTAGCCCAACAAAATGTGTCTTTCCAAGTGATATCAGAGGTGGAGTCAATGACGTGCAACGTGTCCTTAATGTAAGATGGTAACAATTTCACATACGGTTGAAGGAAATAATCGACATATTGGGACACGTTCGACGTCATTGATCCCACCCCCGAGATGATGGGTCTACCAGGGGGATGTGTAGTGTCTTTGTGCAGGTTGGGCAAATGATAAAAAACAGGTGTTCTGGGGTGTCTAATAAACAAAAAAGTGCTCTCTACTTTAGTGATAATACCCATACTAAGTGCATCGTGAATGAGTGTTTGATAGGCCAACTGAAAATCTACAACTGGATCTTGATCCAGTATACGATAGGATGAGCTGTCCATTAAGAGGCGGGCCGCTTCGGACACATAGTCCTGTCTATCCTGCAAGACGATAGCCCCTCCTTTGTCAGCTTGTCTTACAACAATATTGGATTTATCTTTAAGGTTTTTCAAAGCCAATTCTTCCCCCCTGCTCAGATTCCTGTGTGTCAGATGAGTATTATTCTGACATAGCTGTTCAAGGTCCTTCAGAACAATGGTGTAGAAGGTATCAATGAAATTCCCCTTAGAATGGTAGGGAAAATAAGTTGAAACAGGATGAAAGGGTGAGTGCTTGAAGTCCAGGGCCAGATCCGAATCCCGAACCAACTGCTGGGAAGATTCCCCACAATGGTTCAGGAGGCTGGGCTGGGACGCCTGATCAAATATCGGCCTCCCAGTCAAGTCTGGTTCAGAATGGGTAGTAAAGTTGTGTGGTAAAATTGAATCACACATATGTGTACATCTTTTCCTAAGTTCATTACTAAGTACAATAGACTGGCCTATCAGGTCAAACATATTATCAACAGGCACTGGAACATTATTCAAAATGATCCTATTTTAGGTCCCAGGGTGCCAACACAAGCTCCTATTGTCTTTAAAAAAGCAAGATGCCTAAAGACCATGATTGCCCCAAGTAGACTTAAGCCAACCATTAAACCACCACCTCTAACATCTAAAAAGGGTAACTTTTCCTGTGGTAGAACTAGGTGTATCACTTGTGGGCATCTAAGTAAAATTAACACCTTTAAATCCTTTTCTAACGGCTCTGAACATGAAATCAAACATCATATTAATTGTCTTAGTACATACATTATATATCTTATTTCCTGTCGTTGCGGCCTACAGTATGTGGGCCGCACGTCTAGGACGATTAGTACTAGATTTCTCGAGCATCGTAGAAATGTCAAACATGGCCTTCAGTCGCACTGTCTATCACGACATTTTGATACTATGCATAATAAGGATCCCTGCTCTCTGTCCATCTTTGGTATTGAGGCCATCTCACCTTCCCTTTCGGAGGGTGATAGGTTCAAAAAATTGTGTGTCAGGGAGACCTACTGGATATATGTACTTGGTACATTGGTTCCGGGGGGTCTCAATGACACAATAGATATCAGTACAGTAGTCTAGTTACATCATTTTGTCTACTGTGAGGTTTGGTGCTTAGCAGGGAGGTCTGGGTTGAACGATTTATTTTGTTCCCTCCGTGTGGGCACCATTACACCACAGTGGCTCAGTATTTTTACATCTATATACCAAATCATTTGTTCATTCTTAACTTGGCCTAATCTACATCATTTATATGGGTACCATTGACTTTGCTTGCGTGACCACCATTGGTCCAGTATCCTTCATTGTTCGCACATTTTTTATTACATTTATATCTTTATTTTTATTTTTATTTGCCACTTTTATGTACCTTTTTTTTTTTTTTCATTTATATTTTCACCTTTATTCATACATTTTTTATTTCTCATTCATACACCTCTTTTTCTTCCCCTGTCTCCATTCCCTCTTTACATATATATTTTTTATATAAAAAAATGTTTTTTTATTTATATATATTTATATTATATTTATTACACATTTTCAGCTTTTTTGTTAGCTCCTTTGTTTTATTTTTTGCACCTGGGTCCCTCGGAGTCTCTATAATACCTATTTTATCTCCTTCTACATTTAGTGGTTATTCAGCTATCTCTTTATACTTAGGGTATTGTTTACCATGTATTGACATCTGTTTCTTGTATTATATGTATTATATATATGTTACTATGCAAGTTATCTACCAATGACATTCTACTTAATCTTTTTGGTTAACCTTTTTGGTTAACTTGTGTGCTTAATTTTTGTTTTACAATTGTGATATATAATTAATGCACTAGTTGAAGCGCTTAATACTATATGCAATAATATATTTGGTCCTTAGGATTAAAATTGTGAATCCGTATCTATGTGTGCTTTGGCATATATGGGAGTTAATCCAACCCTATTACTCATCATGTGTATCTCATTACTAATCCTCTGTCTTCTATGCTCTGATTGGTCTTATGTACTATATAACTGTGTTTAATGCCTTTGCTATTATATCCTGATGAAGTGTCGTTCGAGACGAAACGCGTAGAGATTGCTGTGGAGCCTATTGTCCAGTTTGTATATTTTATACTGACACTCATCTGCATATATTGCACTTTTGCTGCGTTGCTAGCATTTTGCTACCAGCCATTCAGACATTCAAGTTCCTGTTTACACTGTGAACTCTCTCCGGCTGAAACCTCACTGATGTCATCGAGCTCACGCGAGATTTGATTCAGTGTATGCTCTGTGTAGCGCCGGAGCAAGGGGAAGGCGGCGTCCCTCGTGGCTTTCGGTCCCTGCTGGGACATAGAGGGGCTATTGTGGCAAGACACACCGCGGACATCACACCGAAGTCCTCCTCTTTGGGTTCCTGCGTCTGAACGGGCTGAGTTGTACTCAAAAATACATTTTATTCAGCTCTGTTTGTGAGTGTGTATTTTTATCCCTTAATCCATAAATTTATTGTTATACAATTTTACGCTATGAGTGCGCCTGTTTTTTCTGTGTTTTTGTAGATATCCTAAGGAAGTGGTGTTCCCTTCATTCGGGCTGCAGAGACTCTTTTGGATAGCAATTAGAATATCTTGGGATTTGTATATATTTTTTATATATTTTTTATATATATTTTTCTGGACATTTTCTTTTTTTATGTATTTTTTATGCATTTTATTAGTTTAATACATTAATTTTTATTCTATCCACTGTGCTTAGCATAGGTTTTTTATTCTTATCTGTATTATCTTTACTTTTATTTTTACAATCACATTTTATTTTTATTTATATAGAGATATTATATAGTGATAGGTTGGCGCTAATATTTTTTCTCTTGTTGTGATATATATATAAATATATATATATATATATATATATATATATATATATATAAAAGACAGGGTTGCAGACCTGTCTAAGACATGCAAATGAACATACAGTAATATTTACAGTTGCTTTATATATATATATATATATATATATATATATATATATATATACCATAATACTGAGTTAAGTTATGGTGAGTAAAAAAAAGTGACAAAAACCCTCCACAGGAAAGCAAATATGCAAATACAACTGTATGCTCATCTGCATGTCTTAGGCAGGTCTGCAACCCCGCCTTTCCCCATTATCACCCAGCATACAGCACTTCCACTGCAGCAAGGGATTCTGGGAAATGACATGCAAATGAGCACACAGTGTCACTTTTTGCCTCAAAAACCATTTTTAACATGGTTCCCCATAGGCTTAAGCTTGCTGCATGGTCACAGCTTTGAGCACAGCCAGGGTTTTTTGCGGCAAAAAGTGACACTGTGTGCTCATTTGCATGTCATTTCCCAGAATCCCTTGCTGCAGTGGAAGTGCTGTATGCTGGGTGATAATGGGGAAAGGCGGGGTTGCAGACCTGCCTAAGACATGCAGATGAGCATACAGTTGTATTTGCATATTTGCTTTCCTGCAGAGGGTTTTTGTCACTTTTTTTACTCACCATAACTTAACTCAGTATTATGGTATAGCCTATCCCATAGCCTCTTTGCATACCCAGTTAAGATCAACCCCACACTGATGAGACCCATCAAGGTCGAAACAGCTGTCTGTGGGTGGTTTTCTGGGTATGCACCTTAACCCTGGCTGTGCTCATAGCTGTGACCATGCAGCAAGCTTAAGCCTATAGGGAACCATGTTAAAAATGGTTTTTGAGGCAAAAAGTGACACTGTGTGCTCATTTGCATGTCATTTCCCAGAATCCCTTGCTGCAGTGGAAGTGCTGTATGCTGGGTGATAATGGGGAAAGGCGGGGTTGCAGACCTGCCTAAGACATGCAGATGAGCATACAGTTGTATTTGCGCATATATATATATATATATATATATATATATATATATATATATATATATATATATATATATATATATATATATATACATGTAGAGGTATCAGTACCGTGTTAGCCGAGCTTCAATAATCAAAAAATAAATAGATGCTACCGTTCTGTGGCTAACGAAATGCTTTTATTTGTGCGAGCTTTTGAGATACACTGATCTCTTCTTCCGGCGCTGTTACAATGAATGAAGCAAGCAAAAGCTATACTATAAACAGTGTCTATTGGAATGTTATATGTGCTGGTCCATCCACACCGGGATATATACATACAGGGTAAGAAATGATAGTGTAGTAAAAGCTTGCTTTGCACTATTTTAAATGATTGTGGCTATGCTGCTATGCATAGATGTGTGTTAAATGTATTTTATAATTAGAAAGATGTAATTTTTGGGCTTCTATGCTGTACTTTAGGCAATGGTGAGGCTTGCTTTAGTATATTGTAATTGTTGATGTCCTATTTTGTATGATGGTCACTTGTTCTCTGTAACGGTTGCTATAGTTAATTGTGTAATTGGTATGGATGCTATTTTAATTGTTTTGGGATGCAATTCATGTATGTTAATTAATTGATGGTGACTTTATTGGATTACATAGTATACTTCTTTTGATATAATGCTATTTTAGTTGGAATATTGTATTTTTAACATTGATTTGCAGCGTCTACATGTAGCTTACATTTTATGCAGCATGTATACAATGTAAATGCAATGTTTTAAGTGGCATTTGAGGCTTTGGATTGGCATTTGATGCTTTAGATTGAATGATTACATTTGATTTGTTTACGAAATAGCATTGTATTTCATTGAGGATGTTATGGATAATTGGTATTTTTATTGGAGCATGTTTTTGTTAACCCGGAGACATTTATTTGTATATTGGTTCATCATGTGTGTATATATATATATATGTGTATATATATTTTGTTTATTTTATTTTATTGTATTTTTTCATGATGAAGCCACTGTACAAAGGAATGTGTGAAGGGTGGGTATGTGGCCAGGATGGCTTAACCCCTTCATTACCTTTGCGGTTAGTATTCTATAAGGTGATGAAGGGGTTCATTGATATGTGAATGTGATTGCAATGTATTGGCTATGTATTATTTTGGCAACGGACTACAAGGATGATGCTGGCGACGGGGCCTTCTTATTGGTTGAGGTTAGTAGAATTTTCTTTATTTTACTATGGTATTTAATGTGTTTAATAATGGCCAAATAATGTATTATCCCTATGTGGATAATAGTTATTTGGCACATTATTGTACTGTATGTGTTGGGGTGGGGGGAGGGGGTATTGGCCCCAAGGGTATGTGGGTAGGCCTCCCTTTTGGGTAGTGGGTGAGGGTGGTTAGGCCTCAGGGGGTGGGGGGGGTAGTGGGGTAGGGTATGTGGGTGAGGGTGGGTTAACCCCTTAATGACTGTAGCGGTTACTAACCGCTATGGTGATTAAGGGGTTAGGGGACATTACATTGGATGTTTTCATTCTTGTGTCTGTTTTGCAGAAGCGGATGGGGCATTAGCAGGATGAAGATGAGGATGGCCTTCATCTTGGCAGCCGGACAAGGGTGAGTGCTATATGTATTTAATGTATTTATTGTTCTGTATGTATTTTAAATGGACAACTGCACTATTATCCATTTGTGGATAATAGTAATGTTGCCCATTACTGTATTGTATGTTGTGTATTGCTATGTTTATTGGGGGCAATTGTCCACAATAAACATACTATTATGCGTGAACCCCTTCATTGCCTTAGCGGCTATCCGCTATGGTAATGAAGCAGCATTAATGTATTTTAATAATATTGTGCGGGAGCAGGGGGTCCCCTGAGCTGAACCGCATTGATTTGTGTCTCAGAGACCCCCTGCTTCCCGAGTTACAGGCCCCGGTTTGGGGCATCGGTTACAGTGTCGACGCCATGTTTATTGCGGGCACGTAGCGTATGGGACGCTATAAACATGGCGGCGACACTGCCCACCCGATCACACATACCGGGGCCTGTAACTCGGAAAGCAGGGGGTCCCTGGTCCACAAAGCTATGCGGTTCAGCTCAAGAGACACCCTGCTCACTGTACAGTATTATTAAAAAAATATTGATGCTGCTTCGTTACCGTAGCACATAGCCGCAAAGGTAAGGAACGAGTCTTTATTGATATATGTGTTTTATTCATAGTGTAGATGTGCAGATGGTCTCCGGAGCTGAACCGCTTTGGTTTTAGGTCCGGGGACCCCCTGCTTCCCGAGATACAGGTCCCTTTATGGGGTGCCGGTATCCCTCTGCTTTGTTTACATTCTGCGGTCACGTGATCGGGACCTTTAAATGCAGAGGGATACCGGCACCTCATAAAGGGGCCTGTATCTTGGCAAGCAGGGGGTCCCGGACCTGAAACCAATGCGGTTCAGCTCCGGAGACCCCCTCCACATGTACACTATGAATAAAAATGGTTTTAAAAATAATTTTTAATGTGCCGATGTTTGCGCCGAGAGAGCAGCGGATCTCTCTCTGCTGCAAACACAACTCGGCAGGGGACGGCTTCTCAGCAGCTTCTCGCCAGGCAGTCGTCTCGCCACCGGTTACTAGCCATTTTATCAAATGGTGGTGGCGCATTCATTCGCCAGGGATTCGCCCCTTACAGCATACAGTGAGTTTAACACGCCAAAAACATGGCTAATTGCTAAACTGGCTAATGCATTTTTTCGCTGCTTACTGCATGATGCCCTAAATGTGTTAAATATTTTTGGCGGTCTGTTTGTTGTCAGGAGTCGAAAAAGAGTCGAACCTGTGCCTCAAAACTTTCTCCCGCGATCGAATGGGGTACACTGTCTGACACACAAACAAAAAAAGAGAGAGTGCAAAGGAAAGACTATATTAATGAAAAAATGAAATCAATTTATATAAATAACTAGCTGATATACCCGGCGTTGCCCGGGATGTAAATCCGTAATAGGTAGTATTTCTAAATAGGGTAAGAATAGGTTGAGTATTTGGTAAAGGTTGTATAATAATGTTGAAAAGAAACATGGAAGAAAATGTAATCCGATGTTGTTGTTTAAAAATGGTTTATTTTAGAGTCGGCGGGCGGGTGCTCAGTACGGGGGGCGGGTGGGTAGTGAGTGGTGGGTGTGAGTCCCGCTAGGGTGTGAGCGGGTGTGAGGTAGTGAGTGGCTGGTGAGTGCGGTGTGGCGGTACTGCTATGGTGGGAAGGGGTGTGAGGCGGTGTGTGGCTGCTGAGGCGGGAGGGCGCAGGTGGGTGAAAGGCATGGGCGGGAGGGCGGCGGTTGGGTGAAAGGCAGGGGCGGCGGGTGGGTGAAAGGCAGGGGCGGGAGGGCGGTGGTGGGTGAAAGGCAGGGGCGGGAGGGCGGCGGGTGGGTGAAAGGCAGGGGCGGGAGGGCGGCGGGTGGGTGAAAGGCAGGGGCAGGAGGGCGGCGGGTGGGTGAAAGGCAGGGGCAGGTGGGTAGTGAGTGGTGGGTGTGAGTCCTGCTAGAGTGTGAGCAGGTATGAGGTGGTGAGTGCGGTGTGGCGGTACCGCTATGGTGGGAAGGGGTGTGAGGCTGCTGAGGCGGGAGGGCGGTGGGTGGGTGAAAGGCAGGGGCGGGATGGCGGCGGGTGGGTGAAAGGCAGGGGCGGGAGGGCGGCGGGTGGGTGAAAGGCAGGGGCGGGAGGGCAGGTGAAAGGAAGTGGCGGGAGGGTGAAAGGCAGGGGCGGTCGGGCGGCAGGCAGGGGAGTGAGGGAGGCGGGTGGGTGAAAGGCAGGGGCGGGAGGGCGGCGGGTGGGTGAAAGGCAGGGGCGGGAGGGCGGCGAGTGGGTGAAAGGCGGGGGCGGGAGGGCGACGGGTGGGTGAAAGGCAGGGGCGGGAGGGGGGCGGGTGGGTGAAAGGCAGGGGCGGGAGGGCGGCGGGTGGGTGAAAGGCAGGGGCGGGAGGGCGGCGGGTGGGTGAAAGGCAGGGGCGGGGGTGAAAGGCAGGGGCAGGAGGGTGGCGGGTGGGTGAAAGGCAGGGGCGGGAGGGCGGCAGGTGGGTGAAAGGCAGGGGAGGGCAGGTGAAAGGAAGGGGCGGGAGGGTGAAAGGCAGGGGCGGGAGGGCAGCGGGTGGGTGAAAGGCAGGGGCGGGAGGTCGGCGGTTGGGTGAAAGGCAGGGGCGGGATGGCGGCGGTTGGGTGAAAGGCAGGGGCGGGAGGGTGGCGGTTGGGTGAAAGGCAAGGGCGGGAGGGCGGCGGGTGGGTGAAAGGCAGGGGCGGGAGGGCGGCTGGTGGGTGAAAGGCAGGGGCGGCGGGTGGGTGAAAGGCAGGGGCGGGTGGGTAGTGAGTGGTGTGTGTGAGTCCAGCTAGGGTGTGAGCAGGTGTGAGGTGGTGAGTGCGGTGTGGCGGTACCACTATGGTGGGAAGGGGTGTGAGGCTGCTGAGGCGGGAGGGCGGCGGGTGGGTGAAAGGCAGGGGCGGGATGGCGGCGGGTGGGTGAAAGGCAGGGGCGGGAGGGCAGCGGGTGGGTGAAAGGCAGGGGCGGGAGGGCAGGTGAAAGGAAGGGGCGGGAGGGTGAAAGGCATGGGCGGGAGGGCAGCGGGTGGGTGAAAGGCAGGGGCGGGAGGGCGGCGGTTGGGTGAAAGGCAGGGGCGGGAGGGCGGCGTTTGGGTGAAAGGCAGGGGCGGGAGGGTGGCGGTTGGGTGAAAGGCAAGGGCGGGAGGGCGGCGGGTGGGTGAAAGGCAGGGGCGGGAGTGCGGCAGGTGGGTAAAAGGCAGGGGCGGGAGGGCGGCGGGTGCGTGAAGGGCGGGGGTGAAAGGCAGGGGCGGGATGGCGGCGGGTGGGTGAAAGGCAGCGGTTGGGAGGGCGGCAGGTGGGTGAAAGGCAGGGGAGGGAGGGCAGGTGAAAGGAAGGGGCGGGAGGGTGAAAGGCAGGGGCGGGTGGGTAGTGAGTGGTGGGTGTGAGTCCCACTAGGGTGTGAGCGGGTGTGAGGTGGTGAGTGGCTGGTGAGTGCGGTGTGGCGGTACCGCTATGGTGGGAAGGGGTGTGAGGCGGTGTGTGGCTGCTGAGGCGGGAGGGCGGCGGTTGGGTGAAAGGGCAGGGGTGGGAGGGCAGGTGAAAGGAAGGGGCGGGAGGGTGAAAGGCAGGGGAGGGAGGGCGGCGGGTGGGTGAAAGGCAGGGGCAGGAGGGCGGCAGGTGGGTGAAAGGCAGGGGCGGGAGGGCAGCGGTTGGGTGAAAGGCAGGGGCGGGAGGGCGGCAGGTGGGTGAAAGGCAGGGGTGGGAGGGCGGCAGTTGGGTGAAAGGCAGGGGCGGGAGGATGGCGGGTGGGTGAAAGGCAGGGGCGGGAGGGTGGCGGGTGGGTGAAAGGCAGGGGCGGGAGGGCGGCGGGTGGGTGAAAGGCAGGGGCGAGAGGGCGTTGGGTGGGTGAAAGGCAGGGGCGGGAGGGCGGTGGGTGGGTGAAAGGCAGGGGCGGGAGGGCGGCGGGTGGGTGAAAGGCAGGGGCGGGAGGGTGGTGGGTGGGTGAAAGGCAGGGGCGGGAGGGCGGCGGGTGGGTGAAAGGCAGGGGCGGGAGGGCGGTGGTGGGTGAAAGGCAGGGGCGGGAGGGCAGCGAGTGGGTAAAAGGCAGGGGCAGGAGGGCGGCAGGTGGGTGAAAGGCAGGGGCGGCGGGTGGGTGAAAGGCAGGGGTGGGTGGGTAGTGAGTGGTGGGTGTGAGTCCCGCTAGGGTGTGAGCAGGCTGTTGGGTGAAAGGCAGGGGCGGGAGGGCGTCGGGTGGGTGAAAGGCAGGGGCGGGAGGGCGGCGGTTGGGTGAAAGGCAGGGGCGGGAGGGCGGCGGGTGGGTGAAAGGCAGGGGCGGGAGGGCGGCGGGTGGGTGAAAGGCAGGGGCGGGAGGGCGGCGGGTGGGTGAAAGGCAGGGGCGGGAGGGCGGCGGGTGGGTGAAAGGCAGGGGCGGGAGGGCGGCGGGTGGGTGAAAGGCAGGGGCGGGAGGGCGGCGGGTGGGTGAAAGGCAGGGGCGGGAGGGCGACGGGTGGGTGAAAGGCAGGGGCGGGAGGGCGGCAGGTGGATGAAAGGCAGGGGTGGGGGTGAAAGGCCGGGGTGGGGGAGGAAGGCAGGGGCTGGGGAGGAAGGCAGGGGCAGGGGAGGAAGGCAGGGGTGGTGGGGGAAGGCAGGGGTGGGGGGGAAGGCAGGGGTGGGGGGGAAGGCAGGGGTGGGGGGGAAGACAGGGGTGGGGGTAAGACAAGGGCCTGGGTGAAGGCAGGGGGTGTGTCACTGTGTATGTCAGTGTGTGTGTGTGCGTCAGTGTGTGTGTGTGTGGGTGAGTTAGTGATTGGGTGGGTGGTTGAGTTAGTTAGTGACGTTGTGGGTGGTTGAGTTAGTTAGTGACTTTTTGGGGTTATTTTGTGACTTTTATTTAGTGGGTGGGTGGATTATTTAGTGACTGGGTGGATGGGTGGATTATTTAGTGACCATGGGTTATTTAGTGACTGGGTGGGTTATTTAGTGACTTTATTTAGTGACTGGGTGGGTTATTTAGTGACTGGGTGGGTGTGTTATTTAGTGACTGGGTGGGTGGGTTATTTAGTGACTTGGTGGGTGGGTGGATTATTTAGTGACTGGGTGGGTTATTTTGTGACTTTTTGTGACTTTTATTTAGTAGGTGGGTGGATTATATAGTAACTGGGTGGGTGGGTTATTTAGTGACATTTATTTAGTGACTGGGTGGGTTATTTAGTGACTGGGTGGATTATTTAGTGACTGGGTGGGTTATTTTGTGACTTTTTATGACTTTTTGTGACTTTTATTTAGTGGGTGGGTGGATTATATAGTGACTGGGTGGGTGGGTTATTTAGTGACATTTATTTAGTGACTGGGTGGGTTATTTAGTGACTGGGTGGGTTATTTAGTGACTGGGTGGGTTATTTAGTGACTGTATTTAGTGACTGGGTGGGTGGGTGGATTATTTAGTGACTGGGTGGGTTATTTTGTGACTTTTATTTAGTGGGTGGGTGGATTATTTAGTGACTGGGTGGGTGGGTGGATTATTTAGTGACTTTATTTAGTGGGTGGGTGGGTTATTTAGTGACTTTATTTAGTGACTGGGTGGGTGGGTTATTTAGTGCCTTTACTTAGTGACTGGGTGGGTTATTTAGTGACTTTTATTTAGTGACTGGGTGGGTGGGTTATTTAGTGACTGGGTGGGTGGGTTATTTAGTGACTGTGTGGCTGGGTTATTTAGTGACTGGGTGGGTTATTTAGTGACCCTTTATTTAGTGACTGGGTGGGTGGGTTATTTAGTGACTTTATTGAGTGACTGGGTGGGTGGGTAGGTTATTTAGTGTCTTTTATTTAGTGTCTCTTTATTTAGTGTCTTTATTTCGTGACAGGGTGGGTTATTTAATGACCCTTTATTTAGTGACCTTTATTTAGTGACTTATTTATTTAGTGATTTTTATTTAGTGACTGGGTGGATGGGTGGTTTATTTAGTGACTGTGTGGGTGGGTTATTTAGAGACTTTATTTAGTGACTGGGTGGGTTATTTAGTGACTGGATGGGTGGGTGGGTTATTTAGTGACTGGGTGGTGGGTGGGTTATTTAGTGACTGGGTGGGTGGGTTATTTAGTGACTATAAAGCAGCGTTAAGGGCGCCGCGAGGGGAGGTGAGTTGCGGGTGAGGGGGGGTGATGGAGGGGGTCGGAAGCAGACGGGAAGGTAAGGTTTGGGTGATGGTGGGGGGGGTATCCAGAATGCCAGGCCTCGGGTTGAGGAAGAGGAGAGTGTGCCGGTGGTTGTGTGTGTGTGTGTGTAGCTAAGCAAGGTAGCCAATGAGAGGCGTGCGGGGGCGGGTCCGGGCCACAGACCAATCTGATTGGCTTGAGGCGGAGTGACGGGCCAAAGGACCAATGTGATTGCCCCTAGACCTAGCCAACATATAATGTTTTCAAAAATATATATATAGATGAACAAATGTAAAACGTACATGTGATATTGTATATAGCTAAAGAAAAAGAATGCCACAATAGCACTCTGCTGTATCTAACTATAACACGTTTATTATAAAATCACAGAAATAATTAAAACAATCTCTGGTGTACCTGACCTATAATATATGTGGAGAAACAATTATATATAGAGACCTAATGGTCAATGTAAGGTAGGTGAAGAATATATAGTCCTAAGTGTATCAGAAAACCTTATGGAAATGAGGCCTCATACCCTGTAGTCCGGCCGGTCCAATGAGGTCATTATAAGATGGAACAACACCTAACATATACAAAGCATAAATTGATTAAACTACACAGAAAAATAAGCACAAGGGAGATATAAACAGCAGCACTCAAACTGGCGAAGTACAGATAAACTGAAGCAGCAAGCGCATGCCCTTCTGGGGTGTAACCCTGCTGATAAAGGAAGGGCAATTCAGACAGTCTCCCCATACCACATAGGTATGTTAATAAGGTGCCTGTAACAGGGACTTATCACTGTTTGAGAGACACTGCCTCTAAATCCAGCAGGGAGCTGGTTAATTGCAGACAGGCAATTAACTAGACTCCACATGGCCACATTAGAGCTCTAAGAAAAGCCTCCTGTTGGAAACAGGACAGAGATTTCCTGAGTTCACAATTGGGCTGACACAGGAAAGCAGAGAAGCCTGCACACAGACACAGCGTCCTGCGTGAATACCGTGATGACTTGTAACACCTCTATGCATTTCATGTCTCATACGCTTCATCAGGGGTTGGGTCTATTGATTTAAGAGCTGTCCTATATATAAATATATATGAATGAATCCCTTCTGTCACGCTTGTGCTCTCCTCACAAGCGCAGGGAAGAAAGGGAAGGACCCGTAGCGAGGTGGGGAGGCCGCAGGGGATACGAATGGAGTAAGTTGCCGCGCAGCTGGGGATCGGCGCACGTAGTCACGTGACGCGCCGCGCACATGAGAATGCGCGACGCGTCCGGAGGTGCGGTGCCTACTCAGAGACACGAGTGATCCAGCTGCATGTGCGCGCATGCTCTGACAGCAGAGCGGGAAGCCAACGCTTCAGCACGGGAGTCTGGAAACGGAAACCAGGAACATGGAACATGGGCATGGAGTCCAGAGCACAAGGTAACATCCAGAGAAGTATTGCTTCTTGGAGAACGTCCAGACTTCTTAAAGGCATAGTGACAGAAACAGCAAGGTGCAGCGAAACTAAACATAACATAAGGGTTCTTAGTCTAATCCATTGGCCAAGGAATTATAAGCCTGCTACCACGTCAAGGTGAACCCTACTAAGCAGGTACCTACACTACCCGACGGTAAACTAATCTCAGTAGTATAAGAGTTACTGTCGCAGTCTTCCGGAATCCGCAGGAGATAAATAAAGGTCCCAAGGAGGTCCAGACAGGAACAGTATGCGATGAGTACTAGCAGGCACCAGGGCAGGCAGCAAAAGACTTATAGCAGAGAGAAAGTCAAAGAGAGGCTTACTTCCTGTCAGGAGGAAGAGGGCAGGGTTTGCCAGAAAGCAAGATGGCGTTGCTTGCTTCAGAATCCTTAAAGACACAGGATCTTGACTCCTCAGCTAGAGGGCGGCGATCAGAAGTAAACAGATAAGGAAGGGACACGCCGCAGGGGGCGTGTTCCGCGCATCGTTACACCTTCCTAGTGGTTAAAATGAAACTCAGAACAATTACCTTTTCTGGGTCACATACAAAACATCAAACAATCACAATACATTACACCATCAAAGGCATAAGACACAGAAACAAACAACAACATTTTTTTTGTAATAAAGGATTAATTGAATTACATAAAATCCATATATTCAGTGTTCTACGAATAATCAAATGGTATACAGCTACACAGATTGACATATCCATCATATCATTTTACATTCAAAAGGACATATCTAACCAGAAGTGTGACATGAAATTAAACATATCAGTCCCTGAAAGGTCTAAAATACTGTATTTGGGATTTTATAATAAGTTGTTAATAACCCTTCAAAGGATTTAATCATCAATTATACCAATCATTACAAGTCTATGGTCAACCCGTTGTATTATAGAATGCAACCATAAATGTAAATAACAATTACATGAACGGCAACATTTCTCAAACACCTACAATTATTCTAAGTTGTTCAATATAATCGATTACTGATGGTCCCTAGGTAAACTCTCACAATGCTCTTGCATCTGAAATCAACTAGTTAGGGTGTAACTTTTCTGAGGAAAAACAAAAGTACAAGTTTTACTGTAATGGTCAGTCAGTCCCCTAAAGAAGTTCCCACAGTCAATCCCACCAATAATTTTCTCGGGGGGGCGTCTCCTGTTCACATGCGCACGCGCCTACTGTAGATGTGATGACACGCATATGCGTTTCAAGAAGGTTCCAATGCGCATGCGCCTAGCTTTCCACCAATTGTGCAGTATCTACTGTTTAAGCTGCTCAGCCAATGATATTGCTTACAGGAGAATCGCTTGACTGTGCATTGATATTGGTATTTCAAAAACAGAATAAAATACGGCAACATTACTCACCATAGACTTTGTCAATCAGCTGGCGACGAGCCACTGCCAGTCCCGTATTCTTTATTATACACGTAGTTGACAGGTGCCAGCGGATGAGGTTGGAAATCGCTTTGGTACATGCACGGTTGCTGGAATCTGTACGCGAAATCCAGCTCAGGCTGTAGGTATCCGGGCTGGGACAGACCTCAAGGGTTGCCGGTCACCAGGTTTTCACTGACGGTCGGACCGTTATTGAATGCTGGCGCTGTCGCTGGCACAGTCGCTGGCTGGCGCAGTCACTGTTTGCCAGCGACTGACGTTTCTTAGTTGGTTTTAACATGATATTTCGCCTTTTGAAGTCTCCATGATCAAAGATACGGGGGAAAATCTGGTGATACACACCAATACCCTCCAATAACACCGGGATCAATACGAAAAAAACACGGATCGATACATAACTTTTTCCTTATTGCACGCTTCCACACATGAGCATCTGGTGAAAATTTGTAAAAGAGAACAGAATAACCCGGGCGCTACCTGTAGGGATGGTAAGTATGGAATATGGGTAAAATAGCAACCTTGGTGGTGGGCAAGGTATCCCTCTGCTTCTTTTCCTCCTGTGACTCAAAAGACCCCAACAAAGGATCTACCCAGGATCCTTTAACACAAAGCAGAGAAGAAAAAAAGGGGGAAGGGGGAGCACTGGTGGAAGGATGGAGTATAACCTGAATTAGGTGTACAATACTCTAAGGCAATGTGAAGGGATTGATAGGTGTAAAATAATTTTTGACACTCACACGGCCTTGTTTAAATGCTGTCGCATCAAGGTATCTTTCGGACTTCTTTTTCTTTTTTCTTCTTTCTTTCCTTTTTTTCTGTCTTCTAGATTCTTTCGCCGCTTTGCGTCTGCGTTCTTCTTCTCCTTCTTTGGTAAGGTCTCACCCTCGGAATAAAATACCAAAGAAGAAGGAGAAGAAGAATGCAGATGCAGAGCGGCGAAAGAATCTAGAAGACAGAAAAAAAGGAAAAAAAGAAAAAAAGAAGAAAACAGAAAGAAGAAAAAAGAAAAAGAAGTCCAAAAGATACCTTGATGCGACAGCATTTGCACAAGGCCGTGTGAGTGTTAAAAATTATTTTACACCTATCAATCCCTTCACATTGCCTTAGAGTATTGTACACCTAATTCAGGTTATACTCCATCCTTCCACCAGTGCTCCCCCATCCCCCTTTTTTCTTGTCTGAAAATTTGTAAAAGTCATAGTTTTCGATAAAATACTGATAAATTTGACCAACTGTTGCCATCTTATCATCTGTTGTATTAATCGCGGCCCATATTAAATAAGCGTATCATCCCAAGAACTCGACAAGGCACCAGGAAGAGGGTTTGCTTATACTTGTTCACTGATTGATATCTGATATCTGCATATGTTCTGTGTCTTTCACAATATTCTTGTATCTACATTCAGTGCTTGATATTTGATATCTGCTTATGTGATTTGCCCTCTTTAGACTTTAGATTTATATCATTAGCTGAGTGTGGGATCATTTGACAGTGGGGAGGGAAGGCTTAGGGAAGTACCTCTGGGACCCTTTGGGACCAGGGGGAATGGGCCAGATGAAGTGGTCACCCCTCGAAACGTCGCCCCCCTAGTTTGCTTTCCTTTTTCCATTTTTGTGATTTTTTGCTTTTCTTTTGTGTTTTTTTCCCCTTCTCCTTCTTTCCCCTCTACCCCCTATATTTTCATTTCCTCTATGGTGATATTTATTCTTGCATTGGCGTATTGGCTATTGTTGCTATATTTTCAGTTTATTATTAGTGTCATGAAATTATTCATTTTCCCTACACTGGTATTCGCTTATATCTGTAGCTGTGAGACAGAGAGTGCTGGTACTATTTTTTGGATTGTTAGTACTTCTGAAGGGTATTAGGGTCCCTTCCTGTTCCGTGCACCCTGCAACCTTGCTGAGTCATTGTGTCAGAGTGCTGTCTATCACCCCCCCCCTTTCTACCATTAAATAAGCGTATGTTCTGTCGGGTTTTTGGAACACGGACTGCGGTGGTGCACTCATGTCGTGACTCTCAGGACAATAAAACACCAGACACTGTGCATGTATTTTTTAATATGAAAAGCCTAAATTGATACATTATTGTAACTTCTTCAGTACCAAGGCCAATTTACAATGGACCACTGTGGTATTTTTTTAAACACCTGCAAGTCGACACATTACTGAAGCGCATGCGCATTACAAATCATGAATATCTGCCATCTGGCGGATACGCGAAGAATTGCAACCAATTAAATCCGAACCATTATCAATAAACACATCAATAAACACATCAACCGCGGGTGACGTCGGCATGAATGCAACATGAATGCGGTATGAATGTGGCATGAACGTAGTGAAGTGCGGCATGGGCGTCCGCAGGAGGGGGCAAGGGGGGGCGCTTGCCCCCCCCTGGATCACTTGCATTCCCCGAGATCCCGCAGGGCAAGCAGGGTGTCCGGCCTGCTGCCTGTGGGCCTGCTCCCTCTCCCAACGTGGGACGGAGGGTGGGGACCGGGTGGGGACCCAACCCAGCCAACCCAGCATCCACCGCACGCATGCCAACCCAGGTTCCCCCGCGCGTGCCTCCTGTCCAAGGCAGTAGCCGCAGGTGATGCTGGAGCCGCCTGCCAGTCTGGCGTCCCCCCCCCCCAGCCCACCTCCGCGCACCAACCCAGCAGCTGCTGCGGGAGATGCTGCAGCCGCCCGCAAGTCTCGCCCCCCCCCTAGCCACCCACCTCCAGGCGCCAACCCAGCAGCATCCGTGAGGGATGCAGCTGCCCACCACCAGTCTCGCGCCCGCCTCCATGTGCCAACCCAGCAGCAGCCGCGGGTGATGCTGCAGCCGCCCGCTAGTCTCGCGCCCCCCCCCTCCCTGCCGCCCACCTCCTGCGCCTTCCTCTCTTGAGTCCACCTCCCGCCCCGGGCAGCTGCCACGGAGATATCGTGGGCAGGGGGGGAAGCGTCTGACAGCAAGGAAGCAGGAAGCAGTACCCACCCGGTCAAGGTAAGTCACCCACCCAGTCACTGTCACCCACCACAGTCACTGTCACTAACCCACCCACCCACTAAAACCTACTAACTAATACCCACCCACTAACCCACCAACCCACCCACTAAACCCACCCACTAACCCACCAACCCAGCCACTAAACCCACCCTGTCACTAACCCACCAAATCACTAAAGTGTCACCCACCCAGTCACTCATCCACCACCCACCCAGTCACTCACCCACCACCCACCCAGCCAGGCAGTCACCTGTCTTTTGTTGAAAATTTTAAAAGATATAGGTTGCATTGTAATGTTTTTTTCTGTATCACAATAAGAAAACAGTTAAGTAACAGTTGCACGCTAAAAAATATTTTTTCGTGGTAGGTGCCCTATGGTTTCGGGGGGGGGGGGGCTGCTCCTTTCATTTGTCCTGGGCCCCATGATTTCTGTTGGCTGCCCTGGGTCCCCCTGGCGCCGCGGCAGGCAGCTAGTGGTAGGCTAGCCTACGCTGCTATGCAGGAGGAAGTGAGCAGCGCACTGTCATTGGTAGCACTCGGGAATGAGGTGGCTCTCATTGGTAGTACTACCAATGAGTTAAAATTATGGCCCCCCCTAAAAAAAATTCTGCGGACGCCCATGAAGTGCGGTGAAGTGTGTGGCATTCAGAAAAAATTCGGAGATGTTGGAGAATAAAAGGGGCCACGGCTGTACCAGATCCCCCTACTACCGCTACCACTCACCCCCCTCTCCCCCTTCCTCCCCTCCACCCCCCTCCCCCCTTTCTCCCCTCTCCCCCCCACACCCCTTCCCCCACACCCCCCATCCTTCACCCCCTTCTGTTTTATCTCCTACGACAGGTGGAGGAAACACATCGGTCCCTTCATGCTTCCGTCCTCCGAGACTTCTGATTATAAAGTGCTGAGACTATATGATGAAATGGGGGAGCCCCCAGAGATTGGGGGAGGCCAATTTCCTTGTCTTGTGATATAGATGCCCGAGTAGGGCGGTGACACCTCAGAAAAGATCAAAGGAATGCAGAAATAAAGTAATTAAGCCTCCAAAAGGAGTGCGGAAGCAGGAACAGACAAGAGTGGAAGCACGGAGAAGAGAGAGGTGGATCACGTTTTTGGATAAAAGTGAAGTGCACTATATGAAAAAGGTTGAAAAGTTTACAGTTAAGTTACAAGTTAAAACGACTTTATTTAAAGTAGGGAAATGTTCTGTGTATAATGTTGGTTGGGTAATTGCGAGTCCAAGGCTAAGGGGAAAAAGTAAATGTGAGATTCCAGTCTCATTGGAAAGGACAGGAGAAGCCAGGAATATCAAAAACATAATATACAAATGCCAGTAAAAATAACAACCTGGAACGTTAGAGGGCTACACAAAACAAAAAACAAACAACAGGAACATACACATAAAACACTGAAGGTGAAATAAAGCTCCTTTGTTTTAATAAATAGTTTTTTATTTCAGCTTCAGTGTTTTGTGTGTATGTTCCTGTTGTTTGTTTTTTGTTTTGTGTAGTGTTTTAACCCATTAAGTGATACAGTAGAGTTGAAAAAATTGGTGGAACAGCAGGAACCCAGAGAAAGCACCGATCAACTCACCAGAGGTAACAAAAAATAAAAAAGGTTTATTGAATTACATTGTTAAAAACAAAAAACAAACTAACATAAAAAACACAATCTCAATATCCTCAATATCTTTGGACATTAAGGGATGCAAAAGCTAGGACCGAGATATTTATGCTAATGAGTTACTAAGGGTTCGGTTCAAGGCTGGCTCTAGTTTCTCTAGCTATTCTCTTATTGGGTTCATCTTTCCCTGTTAGTTCAGTCCTTCATTGTACACAATAGGCGATGTTATTTGCCCAAGAACGTATAACCTGATTTGCTGCGGATTTAGAACCATCTTTTGATATACTTTTCATTTTTGGGTCTCTCAGATAATTTCTCATTGTCTCTGTATCGCTATTTTTGGAGCTGGGAGTAGTTACCTATACAACATTAACTGATACAGTTTACACTATGATTTTCATTTTTGTCTCTGTCCACATGTCACGGACCCCCTGATTGGAGTACCTCCGCTCATTGGACCATTTGGACTCTCTTTCTCCCATCTCCCCTCATTTGGACTCATTGGACTTATATCACTACGGGCACTGGTTTGTATCTGTTCCCTGTGTATTTCTGGTGTTGTTCACACCAGTATTTCCTGACTGCCCTGTTACCATTTTTACCATTTACTGTCACCTCCTTATCCTTAAAGGGGATTAGCGCTTAGTAGCACTCCTTTTCTGTGTTTGCTGCAACGTTAAAGGCCTAAACAACCCGGTCAAACGTAAAAAAAATCCTAAATTACCTCAAGAGAAAAAGGGTAGATATTGCACTCCTACAGGAAACACAACAGGACACCAGGGAATCTGCCAAATTACAGAGATCGGGTGGGACAATGTGTTTTTTCACCGGCGATCCACAAAAAAGCAGGAGTGGCCATCCTAATAAAGAGAAATGTCTAGATAGAGATTATTTGCTCTGAGACAGATAATGCAGGAAGGAGGGTACTAATAAAAATTAAACTGTCTGGTAAAGAGTACAGTATATCCTAGGTAACATATATGGCCCTAATGACCACAGTCCCCAGCTTTTCCAGGATATGACACATAGAATCTTAAAATATAAATGCAATCATTTGATACCGGGAGGAGACTGGAACGCCATACTAGACGTATTCCTGGATAGGTCGGGATACAAGAAGGGCACACCAACTACAAACACCCAAACCAAAAATATGACACATATAACGGACGCATTGGGCCTGGGAGATGTACATGGAGAAACCTTAACCCCACAGACAAAGAATACTCATTTTACCCTAATGCCCATTTATCATTCTCAAGAACAGACTGCATATTGGCCAGTGAAGGCTTATTGAATAGGATCTCAAATACAGACATAGGCGAAATTATAATATCTGACCATGCTCCCATATTTTTAAAAATAGAAATGAATATAGCATGAGCTACTTAGCCAACAATGAGAAATGTATTTATTGTTTGCAAAATACTGTAGTTGGAAAGACTTTGAAATAGATCCTGTTCAAACTGAGGTGAACCGGGTTTAGGCTCCTCTGAGAGGTGGACTGGAGCAGAGCAACGGCAGTTGTGGTGCAGGACTCCTGAGAAACGAGGGAACAGCGATTCTCCCAGGCCGCCCCCCCATCCCTACCCCCCCCCTCCCCGCCATCCTTCCCCTTTTTGCCCTGTCCCTAGATGTTGTCAGTCGGTCTTTGTCCTGTCCTGTGGTCCCCCCAATGTCCGTCCGTTCTTCGTAAATTGTTCCTGTAAGTTTGGTGTATACCTGAAACACTTGACAATATTCTGTACGCTATGATGTGTATGCACAAAAAACTAATAAAAATAAAGTTGAAAAAAAAAAAAAAATAGATCCTGTTCTGTTTTGGGAAACCTCAAAAAGCAGTTATGAGGGGGCAAATTATTTCATACGTAAACAGATTCAAGAAAGATGCCAATAAAGGCTTTAACCTGGCAAGTAAGGAACTAGGAAAGGCATATAAATTACTCAAGACAAACAAATCCCAGGAAAACAGGTAAAATTACTGCCAAAAAAAGCGGGTTGGGAAAACAAGAAATCAAGAAAAAAACTAATAGGGAAGTTACTTTCTTTAACCAGGGTAACCAGTCAGGAAGACTCTTGGGAAACCTCATGAAAGGATTTATTAATATTAAACCCATAACGACATAAAAAAACGCAGGAGGTATAATAAAAACAGACCCGAGGAAATAACTAAAATGTTCAAAGATTATGGAAAGTTATACGATAAAGGGAACATTGATGCAGAGACAAAGGGAAAAATTTTCCAAAAAATTAATATTCCCAAAATAACCATAGAACAGCTGGAGGAAATAAATGCACCAATAACCCCTAAGGAAGTGACAGATATCGTGGGAAATCTCAAGGCATTCAAAGTCTCGGGCCCAGATGGCCTACCAGGGGAATATTACAAAATACGTAAAGAAGAAAAAATGGCCCTTTAACTAAAAATTTTCAGACGATGTTAGAAGGTAAGGGTCATATACCCTCAAGCGACATGGCGCATATCAGAATAATCCACAAGGCCGGAAAAGACTCCCTCATGACAGAATCTTATAGACCAATATCATTAATAAAACAAGATGTAAAGATTTTCACTAAAATTATGGCTGACAGGATAGCCAAAGTAGTATCTTCTATTATACTCCCAGATCCGGTAGGCTTCATAAAAGGGAGGTCCGGAGTCAAAAACATTAGGAAAAACAATGGGTGTAAGGAAAAAAGATAGATAACACGGCTGTCGTTGCCATTGACACAGAGAAAGCGTTCGACAACATGCTCTGGAACCACATAAATTACACTATACAAAAATTTGGTTCAGTGGAAACATCAATTCAGTACTAAAGATGATATACAACAAACCAAAACGTAGGATTATAGCGGCCGGCTGCCTCTCTGAACTGTTCACCTTATATACAGTAGAGGGACCAGGCAGGGATGTCCTCTTTCACCCATCTTATTTAATCTAGCCATATAACACCCAGCACTTTTTCTGAGGCAGATGACAGAATTTGAGGTTATACTGTAACAATAGGAAAGAGTGATTTGAGAATGGCCATGTTCGCTGATGATATTTTGCTTTTTCTAACAAACCTCGACAAATTTGTAAAAAAAAATCTCCAAGCTATAACAAATTTCAGATCCTTTGCGGGATTTAAGAGAAATGTTTCTAAAACAGAGCACCTGTATATAAACAAACCAATGGGACAGGATGATTCTTCCAAGATCCCAATAAAAGTGTAACGCTTAACTGCCCGCAAACCTGGCCAGTCCCCAATACTGAGGTGGGTAAGGGTATAACACGCACCCACAGCAGTGAGGGAGTGCCCGGAGTGTGGTATGATGCATTGCCGGGCCTGGTGAGAAAGGTTTAGCCTGATACTTGCCGCGTCCGGGGTGCCAGAAGTCTGAAGGTAAAGATCCGAAAGCCGTAGGTCAGGGGCAGGAGAGAGCAGCGTAGTGAGGTCCAAAGCCGAGTCTAGGGAGAAGCTAGGTACACGAAGTCTAACGAGAGCCGAGATCAAATCCAAGGGTATCAAATGAGGGCAGGGACTGGAGCGTGAGCTGCAACACAAAAGAGAGCCAGGCATAGACTTCTGTACTACAAGAGCCACAGGAAAACTATGCAGAGCGAGGAAGGAGAGGGCAGACAGGAACTATAAATGCAGGAGAACCAATGAGAGCAAGAGGCGGAGCGGGGGCTTGACTGAGCGATCCCAGGGATAGGTTAGGATGCCTGGTGTGGTGTTCCCTAGTGGGAATAGACTCCAGCTGCTGGGAGGTGGAGCCAAGGCTGCAGGAGGAGTGTAGAAGAGGACGGGTGCGCGCGCGCCCTGTAACACTCCCGCGTGCGCCCCTGCAGCGTGTGGGCGGAGGCAGCGTGTGCCGCGGAGGAGTGGTGCGGCGTCCGCCCAGAGCGGGTAAGGAGCTGACGGGGAGTGGGCCTGGGACGAGCGGCAGTACTGGGAGCCGGGGTGACGGTGACCCGCTGTAAGGCGCGTGTCCCCTGATCCCTTACAGTACCCCCCCCCTTGAGGATCGGACTCCAGACGATCCTCCCAAGGTGTGTGAGGAAATTTCCGACTAAATTGTTTAAGTAGAGCTGGGGCGTGAATGTGATGACAAGGTACCCAAGAACGTTCCTCCGGACCATATCTCTTCCAATGAACGAGGAATTGAAGTTTGCCCCTGGAAAGTCGTGAATCGAGAATGGACTGGACTTAAAATTCTTGTTGCCCCTGTATCACGACGGGGTTGGGTCTATGAGGACGGTCCGGAAAATGTACATTCTGGAAGAAGGGTTTCAGGAGGGAAACGTGGAACACTGAGGGTATCCTCATGGTGGAAGGTAGCGAAAGCCGATACGCTACCGGGTTGATCCGTTCGAAGACCTTGAAGGGACCCAGGAATCTGAGCGCCAGCTTCTGAGAAGGAGTTTTAAGCTTGATATTTTTAGAGGAAAGCCAGACTCTGTCCCCAGGTTTATACTCCGGTGCCACCTGAAGTCGCCGATCTGCTTGGGCCTTTTGTTTTTGGACGGCCCCTCGCAAGGCTTTTTGGATCCTTTTCCAGGAGACTTGTAAATTAGAGACTTGGATATCTGCTGCCGGTACACCAGATGGAAAGGAAGAGAGGGGAAGACTGCTAGGGTGGAACCCATAATTAATGAAGAAAGGCGACTCTTGCGTGGATTAATTCCTCAGCGAATTAATCGTGAACTCTGCCCAGGGTAATAGATCTACCCAGTTGTCTTGAGATTCTGACACAAAACATCTAAGCTACTGCTCCAAGGTCTGGTTCATTCTCTCCGTCTGGCCGTTGGTCTGTGGGTGACAACCCAAGGAGAAGAGGATGGATATGCCAAGTCTCTGAGAGAAATCTCGCCAAAACGTAGAAATTAATTGTGTGCCCCTGTCCGAGACAATGGTGAGTGGAACGCCGTGTAGCCTGAAAATCTCTTTAGAAAATATGTCGGCCAAGGTAGCCGAATTGGGAAGACCCTTGAGGGGTATAAAGTGCATGTACTTGGAAAATCTGTCCACTACTACAGGGATCATATTCATCCCTTTAGAGAGTGGGAGTTCCACAATAAAGTCCATGGATATATGTTTCCAAGGCCGTTCAGTGATAGGAAGGGTCAGGAGAAGCCCAGATGGTTTGTGTCGGGCGGACTTGCTCTGAGCGCACACCGAACAAGCTCTTGTGAAATCAAAAATGTCTTTGCTCATTCTAGGCCACCAAAAGGTCTGTTTGATTAAATCCACTGTCCTTTTGAAGCCCGGATGGCCAGCTGATCTGGAGGAATGCACCCACTCCAGGATCTTGTGGCGAAAACGTGGAGCAGCGTACAGACGTCCTTCTGGCACCTTTAATCTCCTAGGGATATGAGCCTTGGCTTTGGTGATCTCATCCAGGATATCGAAAGTATTGGCAGAAATTATGTATTTGGCAGGCAGAATGGTCTCCGAAGATTCATTAGATCCCTCCTCAGTAGAGAACTGGTGAGAAAGTACGTCGGCCTTGATATTCGTGATACCCGGAATATACGAAATGGTGTAATTGAATCGGGGGAAAAAACTGCCCAACGTGCTTGACGGGATCCCAGACGACGAGCCCTCTCAATGTACAATAAGTTTTTGTGATCAGTGAGAATTGCCACTGGCTCTTTGGTACCCTCGAGGAGGTGTCTCCATTCTTGCAAGGCTAACTTGATTGCCAAGAGTTCTCGGTTCCCGACATCATAATTTCTCTCGGCCGAAGAGAATTTCCTTGAAAAGAAACCACAAGGATGGAGTTTTTCTTGAGGTGAGGACCTTTGCGAGAGTACTACCCCAGCTCCGACATCGGAAGCGTCAACTTCAAGGGTGAAGGGAAGAGATGTGTCCGGGTGACAAAGGATGGGGGTGGAGGCAAAGGCTCTTTTGAGGAACTCGAAGGCTTTGATGGCGTCAGGGGACCATGCTGATGGGTCAGCCCCCATCTTGGTAACAGAGGTAATGGGTAGAGCAATAGTGAAAAAATTACGGATGAATTTCCGATAGTAGTTTGAGAACCCAAGGAAACGCTGGACGGCTTTTAGGGAGTTCGGTAACGGCCATTCTAGAACAGACTTCAATTTCTCAGGATCCATGGTGAAGCCTTTGTCAGAAATTATATAGCCTAGGAAGGCTGTGGATGATCGGTGGAAGAGACATTTCTCCATCTTCGGGTAGAGGCTATTTGCGCGAAGCCGAGCGAGGACCACCCTGGTGTGATGAATGTGCTCCTCAACGTTTCTGGAGAAAATGAGGATGTCGTCTAGGTATACTATGACGAAATTACCCCAAATGTCCCGGAAGATGTCATTCATAAATTCTTGGAAGACAGCTGGGGCATTGCAGAGGCCGAACGGCATCACTAGATATTCATAATGGCCCGTGCGTGTGTTGAATGCAGTCGTCCACTCGTCACCCTCGCGTATTCGGATTAGATTGTAAGCTGCTCTCAGGTCAAGTTTGGAGAATATTTGTATTGAGCGCGCTGTCTCTCCAAACGACCCCCCTATCTCTTGGCTACCCGGTGTCACCCCGCAGCTCCCAATCTCCCGTGATCAGCGGGGCATACTCAGCAATACAAAAATCAAAAATAGGAGCGCATGAAAATGAAACCAAAAGAAACCAGAATTAATACATATATTTTTATCATGAAAAATCATTCATCATACAAAAAATACACATAATACAATAATATATTAATAACCTTGTCTAAAATGACACAAATAATTTATACAAGAGCCCTAGCCACACAGGAATGAGGGATCTAAACACCCAGATGTACAACCCTAGTTGTAACAGGGAAGGAGAAGTGCTAGGAAAACAAGATGTTATGAATACACAGACCTTAAGCACTAAAATTCCACTCTGTGCTCCTCGTGGCAGGCAGGGCTCCAACAGCTACACAAGCTGACCGTCGTCACGGCCGTGCGTCGCTGTGTAATGACGTCACCAACGCGTTTCGTGTCACATGACACTTCATCAGGGCTTGGCCATAAACACTCAGAGAGGCACTAATATACCTCCAGTGGTTCCTGTATTAACCAATAGGGAACCATGTCTTATCCCAGGCTGTCAGCCATCCAATCAACTGCTCACATACTAATTGACAAACCAATATAACTAAATACTAATAGTGATTTAGAAAAAAGATAGTAAATGCATAACACTTACAAAAATATACACACTCAAAAACAAAACTTAACAGAACTTAAAATAATGAACTATAATTAAATCAAAATAACACATAAATAAAACGATTTAAAAGTTAATTTAAAAAATGAACCAAAACAATGACTATTGATTAGTCTATTGTTACTCATCATACAACATTCTTATAATGAATTAATGTGTAAACATAAAGATTTTCAGAGCTGTTAAAGCTCTAGACTCCTCACAATTACATCATTGTCCATACCTTAAAAAATAAAATATAAAATAATATATATTATAAAGAGATAAACAGCATTATCGCAGCTTGTCCTAATTAACCTATGAGTGTCAGAGTTATGCCTCGCAGGACACCCTTAAGAAGGTACAGAGATAAATCCCCCCTTAACTAGATTAAAAAATAGACCATATGGACATAAATCTACATTCATCACACACTGAGTATTTATATAATCCTTAAAAAGTAATTATATGTTACTATCTAGTGTGATAAAAGCCATAGTAGGAGATGTTAGAGACTACATATGTCTATACATACATCGCAGCCTACTATTTAACTAGATGAGTCAGAGCTAAGCTCGCAGGACTCAATGAACCTTATATCAAAATCTGTTCCATATTACCAGTAAGTGATTAAATTTCACAAATGACCATATTGGCACAAAACCTATATAAACAACCTCATTAACCCCCTAGAGTAATAATGAACTTAATAACCAGTCTCATACTACCCTATGGGTATTTGATATTATTTTTGAAGTTATTTTGAAAGTTATTTTAGAAAGTTATTTTAGAAAAGGGGCCAATTCTGTCTGCTCATTTAACCCACCAGGTGACTTGCTTGCCAAAGTATAGATCCAGAATTGTTCCCTTTGGAGCAGGAAATTATCCCTATCACCCCTCCTGGGATCTCTGGATACTACTTCAATTCCCCTAAAGCGTAGGGTATCCACCTCTCCTTTATGGTGGGTCAAAAAGTGTTGAGCTAGATTATGGATACTTTTGCCCTTCTCTAAATTAAGTCGTGCATTTTTAATCCCATTAATGTGCTCACCAATACGCACTTTAAGTGGTCTGATGGTTTTCCCTACATAAATTAATGGACATGAACAATTGATAACATATACAACAAACGTAGTTGAACAGTTTATAAAATGATTCACCACATATTCCTGCCCATTGTTGCTATTACAGATCACTTTATCCTTGCTCATATGTTTGCAAAACACACATCTGCCACATGTATAGTTGCCCATTGATTTAGCAACAAAGTTGCCACTTACAGTTAGATTTTTATTGTTTTCGCTAGTGGCCTTCTTCAGAGCTGCAGTGCCAGCCGATTTTTTAATATTTTTGGCTTTTCTGAAGGCAACTTTGGGCCTATAGGGCAACGTTTCCTTTAGAATGGGATCCATTTTCAGGATATTTCAGTGTCTATTGAGAATCCCTCTTATCTTATTTTCCTGTCTGCAAAAATCTGTCATGAAAATGGGTGTATCACTAAAAACCTTTTTCTTTTTAACCAGTTGTTTAGATTTTGGAATAAGTAATTCTTTCCGAGACATTCCTCTACTCTTTTTAATAGATTTACTTATAAGTTCCTCATCATATCCTTTTTCTTTAAACCTAGTAGCAAGACACACAGACCTGGGGAGAGAGAGATACACACACAGACCTGGGGGGAGAGAGCCACAAACACACACAGACGTGGGGAGAGATACACACACACCTGGGGGGGGGGGAGAGATACACATACACACACAAACCTGGGGGGAGATACACACACACACAGACCTGGGGGGAGAGAGATACACACACACACACAGACCTGGGGAGAGATACACACACACACACACACACACACAGACCTGGGGGGAGAGAGCCACAAACACACACAGACGTGGGGAGAGATACACACACACCTGGGGGGGGGGGGAGAGATACACACACACACACACAAACCTGGGGGGAGATACACACACACACAGACCTGGGGAGAGAGAGATACACACACACAGACCTGGGGGGAGAGAGCCATAAACACACACAGACGTGGGGAGAGATACAGACACACACCTGGGGGGAGAGATACACACACACAGACCTGGGGGGAGAGATACACACACACACACACACAGACCTGGGGAGAGATACACACACACAGACCTGGGGGGAGAGAGCCACAAACACACACAGACGTGGGGAGAGATATACACACACACCTGGGGGGGAGAGATACACACACACACACACAGACCTGGGGGGAGAGATATACAAACACACAGACCTGGGGGGAGAGAGATAAATACACAAACACACACACAGACCTGGGGAAAGAGATACACAAACCTGGGGGGAGAGAAACACACACACAGTGACTGGGGAGAAAGAGAGAGAGACACACACAGACCTGGGGGGAGAGATATATTGGTTCTGTACTGCAAACATTTTCTACGTTTTACTGCATAGTAATAGGAGGGGCTACAGGAACGTTTTGGGGGCACGGCCCCTTCCTGAGACAAAAGCTACCTGTATGGGAGAGACACACAGACTGGGGGAAGGGAGGGAGTCTGTGTGTCTGTGTGAGAGATAGTGGAGGAGGTGAGGAGAGAGGGAAAAGATGTGGAGGAGGAGAGAGAAATTAATAAAACGGTATAAATGGCGACGCTATTGGACAAATACCATTTATAATATTTATTTTTACGCAATGTAATTTGTTTTCTAAATACATTTTTATTGTGTCCCAGTTTTTACTTTTGGAAATCTGGTCACCCTATTCCTTGGTCCTGTGTCCAGGAAAAGAGGTCTGGCCCCCTTCTTTCTTGTTTTCAATGCCCAGTCCTTCGGTGCACGCAAGACCTCTTTCCTCTTGTCAGCACCCTTGTGTACTGAGGAAAATCTCCTGTGTCTCACATGACACTCTTTCACAGAGCTCTCATTAGGCAGGTGGAGTTTGGTTAATTACTTGGCTGCACTTAACCAGCTCCCTGCTGGATTTAGAGGCAGTTACTTCAACAGGGATAAGTCCCTGTTACAATGACTTGTTCAATCTCCAGATTCCTGCCCATTCAAGGAAATCATAGCTTCCCCCCGGGAGATAATAGCATTTGTTTTCAAACATGGGACAGGAAAGGAATAAAAAGCCTTTATAATATTTTTAATAAAGAAAAACAGGATTTTATACCTTATTGGGAAGTGGCCCAAATATATGATCTCCCTCCTAAGGAAATATTCCCCTATATTCAAGTAACTAACTACTGCAGAAGCCTTCAGGGCTATAAAAAAAACATATTCTGAAACATAATGCCTTTGACAACAATTTTGCACAGAATGAAACTTCCAGATACACACTGGTTGAGCTATACAAATTAACCAGAGATCAGGAGATGGGAAAAAATAAGATGAACCCGAAGGCTTGGCAGCAAGATTTTGCAGAAGTCCAGTCCATGTAAGAGCTTATCACTGGATAGAAGAGAGTTTGCAAAATAATAAGATCAGAAAATCGGAGAGAAATGCGGTACAAAGTGATGCACAGGGAAAATATTCCTTTCCTCGGACAACTCAAAAATATGGAGACAGACGCCACAAAATGTCCTAAATGCAACTTAGACACGGCTACACTTAAACACTGTCTGTGGTCCTGTGACAAGATAGCAGACTCCTGGACCCAGACACTAAAGTATATTAAGGAGGTTACAAAGGTGAGTTGGGAGGGACATCCCCTGCCGATGCTCTTCGCAAACACGGACCCATGGACTTTAAAGATAAATAGTAAATGGAAGGCCATTATCCCAACGGAACTGATCCTTTTGATAGCTAGGAAAGTGTTGAATGTTGAAATGGCTGGACCAACACCCCCAAACCTAGATCTGATCAAATCCCTGTTGGTCAGGCTGGTTACTATAAAAAAATATCCCAAAAGATCAGAAAGGAGTCAGCCAGCATGATAAATATCACGACAGATGGGATATGATTATAGACACATTCCCCGCTCAGGACCAAAGTAAGTTTGTCAACCCAGATAAACACCAAAGGCTATATAATAATCCTCAGAGACTCACGAAAAGGGGCAACAACAACACAACATAGAACACTTACCTGGGAGATTCTGGGAGATTCCGGGAGATTCTGGGGCAGTCTCACAGTAAATGCCTCAACATTTCTGTGAGATTCTTAATGGCCCATCGGATTAACACAGCGGGGGTCTCTGCAGTCCCATTCAAACTGAATCAAACTGCATGGGACTGCAGGGACCCCCGCTGTGTTAATCCGATGGGCCATTAAGAATCTCACAGAAATGTTGAGGCATTTACTGTGAGACTGCCCCAGAATGTAAAAGGCAAGAGCTCTAATACCCGTGGCTGCATCTGTAATAGGTTATCGACAGATGTGTTCCAAAGGTGACACACAAGTTTTATTTAAGATTTCCTAAACTGTAATCGGATCGGTATCATGAGACACCGGGCAATCTGCTATGAGGGAATCGCAATGACCCCAAAGTGTTAGATTAACAGATTAATCAAAGTTAGGTTGGGTTTAAAGTGTTAGACTGTTAAAGTGTTAGGCCGAGGCCCCGCTGCCTCAGTCAGCGCGCCCGCACGCAGGTGGCGCGTGGAGAGGCAATTGACCGCTACCTGTGGTCTGTAGGGAGCAGGAGCTGGAGAGGGGGGGGGGGAGTGGTTTGAGCGGAGGGCTGCAGCTGGGGTCTCCCGGGCCGTCCGCAGCGGGTCCTCAGCCTTAAAGTTGTACCAGGACAGTTAACACAGTAATAGGAAGGATGTTTGCTCCATTTCGGCTTTATTTTTGTTAAATAAATCATGACACGATGTAATATGTCGTGTTGTTGTTCATCTGAGGTTGTATTTACCTAATTTTTAGACCTGCTAAGGAACAGATGATTGTTATAATGTCCTGATATGTAAAACCATAGAATTCAAAGAGGGTGTACTTTCTTTTTCACATGACTGTATATATATGACAGCCCTTAAATCAATAGACCCACTCCCTGATGAAGCGTATGTGACACAAAACACGTAGAGGTGTTACAGGTCATCACGGTATTCACGCAGGACGCTGTGACGTCAGACACCACGCATTATCCTGAGTCCACGAGAACGCTGCAAAGAGCTATGCAGCTGTTTCCCACTCGTTATAGGACTTGATTTGGTCCCTCCGCTGTATACGGTTGTTTTCCGGTGTTCATCTTGCTAGAGGGTCTTTACATGACGATCTTGTCCGTATATGGGAGGGACTGTGTGGATATGTCCAACATACAATAATATCACATGTACATTTTAAATTTGTTCATTATTTATATCAAATGATTTAATTTTTTAATTGATATTGTCTTTCTTTTGTGCTCTCTTTTTTGTTTGTACAGACGAGCCAACGAGTATTCTAAAACTTGCCATAAACTTGCCTTAAACTAGCCAGGTACATGCTGGGTACATGCTGGGTACATTTCAGTGACATTTCTGCAGAGGCTAATGGCCCATTAGATTAACAAAGCAGGGGTTCCTGGCAGTCCCATTCAGTTTGAATGGGACTGCCAGGGACCCCCGGTGTTAATCCGATGGGCCATTAGTCTATCTGCAGAAATGTGTGAAATGTTGCAGCATGTACCCAACATATACCCAGCATGTACCTGGGTCTTTTTGGAGATTGCCCCAGGTTTGTTTTAGAATACTCGTCGGCACTACAGTATATGTATAATATCTTTCTCAAGATCTTGAGAAAGGCTCCTGTAGAGAGCGTAAACGTTGATAGACAAATAAATAAAGTTTATTGCAAAACTAAGTCCTGGAGTGCCTGATGCCACCTTTTCTGTATTCTTCTAGTCCCCAGTGGTTTGCACCCAGGCAGGATACTACTTTCTGTGGAAAGCCACTAGTTTGTTGGCCCCTAAGTCCTTGTCACCCTCCCTGTGCTGGGGAGCATCATTCTGCATGGAAAGGCCATTCGGCAGTAATGGCGTTAAGTAGAACAGAAGCCACAATCTCATCCCTTCGTGTAGAAATGAGTTTGTGCCAATAATTCACAGCTCTGTAAAGGTTTCACCAGTTACATAAACCCGGTGGGATCAACTTGGTTCTTGCATCAGACCATGGCTGCCCTCTGCAGGTGTCCTGCATTCCTGCCTCACGCTGTGTAAGGTCCTCTCCTACATTGATACAAACCCACCTGCAGCAGTGCGGAGTATTCTGACAGGGCAATATCAAGGCTTAGAAGTAAAGGTGATTATTAAAAACAACACATATTTTGGACTGCACCACATATCCCCCCATATTGTTCCCATCCTCTCTATCTGGATTGCTCAGGAATGGCTTGCTGTCCTCTTGGCCGGCTAACCAAGTAGCACTTCTAAGACCCCAAAATCTGGCCTCCCCATCTCCTGCACTGTTCTCACCCACAACCCAGAGAGGAGTCGGAGTTCCCATAATCCAGGTAGCCACTTAGTGGTGCTTACTTGCCCACTTATCCCTTTAGGGTAGGAGGTGTCAATGCTGCCTTATCGTCCCCTGCACACTGCATGACTCACAGGACGCTGGCACATTTAGTTAAATGCGTGAATGGTACGCACAAAGATTCAATTACATGGGAGCACTTTGACAAACTTACCATGGCAACCCAGGCTTTATCTGCACAGAATGCACATGTCTCGTGTTCAGTTTCTCATTGCTTCTCCATTATTTTTCTGGCATAAGGGTTTTTTTTTGTTTTCCTTCCAGCCAGAAGCTGGCTTATTCCTGGGGCATGTGAATGAGGACCTGCCTCTGCTTACAGATGTTATTTTATAACGAAGCAGAAAGATGTTACTATGTTACATATCTCTTGTATAACAGCAGCTAAGTTGGCCCAGAAAGAAGCAATCACTCCCTCTCTCTGTAATGGGGCGGATAATATTATGCTGAAATCTACTGAAAAGTACAGAAAAGCTTTGAAATAATGTCTGCTACAAAATGAATTACCTTTGTGCTTCTCATCTTTCATGGGGCATTTGTTTTAGGCTCAAGGCAGAACTTTCAAGTAGTAAGCCTGCGAGAGACATAAGTAGCCTCTGTCAGAGGAGGAGCAGCTGCCGTTAGATGTTTGGATTGTAAGCTCTTAGGAGCAGTCAATTAAATATTTTGTTGTGATTTTATCTTTCTCACCCATTGTACTACGCTACATAATATGTTTGCTCCTTACAAGTAACTGGCAATAAATAATAATAAGAGTTCTAGGTCATCATAAAGTAGACATACCACACTTGCATTCAATCTAAACCCCTCAGTCTATGGTTGCTAAATGGTTAATTCTAACCGCTCATCCTTTTTCTCCTGAGGTTACTTTACTTTTAGATGAAATGACAAGGTGCATGAGGATAAGCAATGGAAACACAGAATTTTGAAGAAGATACAAAAGATTCCTCCTAATTGCACTCCATGTATTAAATATTTATTTTCAGATTTAGAACAAAAATTGTCCTAGGGAGACAAGTGTGCTAATATAGCCTTCTGTTGGCCTATGGATCAGTAAACTCAGTTAAAACAAAACAATAACATTTTATTACTTGAAAAATATATGTTGTGACTCAGTGAATTATTTACATTGTGAGTTGTTTAAAATCCTTATAGGGGTGGACTGGAGACTCTATATTTATAACTTACAGACTTGTGATCACAATAATATGTGTGTCTGTGCTTTTTTGGGCCCACTCCGACATCTCAGGGCAGTTTTTAGTAAAACAGGTAAGTAGAGGATATTTACAGTAAGCACAGATTACTATAGGTGACTTACCCTATGTTGCAATATGTGTATATCTGTATATATACACTCTCTCTGTTCTCCCTTTATTGCATAGGTATGATACAATTATTGTAACATTGAGCATATTGGTCATAACATTGCTTCTTTTCCTTATGTTGTATCACAAAGTACCCACCTGGTATATAAGTAACTCATTCAACACACGGATAGTTTTGTTTCCAATAATAACCAGTGGTAGTGATCGGATTCTCACAGATAACGGAGTAATCGCAATGTGCTGACACTATGATAATATATGCAGTATATCCCTGTTACAGAGTGTATCTGTGATATATTTTTACCATGATTAGCCTAGGGAGGCAGTAATATGTCATATACTGTACTCTAAGGTTGTGTCCATGTATGCCGGATAGCACCTGTGATCAGCAGTGCTGCCTAAGATAGCATATTCCAAATAGTGTGTTTACTTCTGACGGTAACCCATTTAGAATTAGCATGTGGGGTAATGGCAATATATCTAAGCAAACACCTGTGGTCTCGGCGGACCTTAGAACACAACAAATCAACAGAGTAACGATGCAACGTACACCTGAGTGGTCACGGCGGACCGAAACAAAAGCCAATAGCTACTGTATTTGTATGGTATTGTCTTAGTAGACCGTAATGGTCACGATATTTCCGTGAGCAAAAGAGAGGGGTCAGATAGTTTAGCACCCATATACTGGCCGTATTCCATGAAGCTGAGATGTCGCCCCCTATGACGTCAGACCCGACGTATAATAAGATGCTGCTATGTTACATGTCTCTTGTATAACAGCAGCTAAGTTGGCCCAGAAAGAAGCAATCACTCCCTCTCTCTGTAATGGGGCGGATAATATTACGCTGAAATCTACTGAAAAGTACAGAAAAGCTTTGAAATAATGTCTGCTACAAAATGAATTACCTTTGTGCTTCTCATCTTTCATGGGGCATTTGTTTTAGGCTCAATGCAGAACTTTCGAGTAGTAAGCCTGCGGGAGACATAAGTAGCCTCTGTCAGAGGAGGAGCAGCTGCCGTTAGATGTTTGGATTGTAAGCTCTTAGGAGCAGCCACTTCTCTATTTGCTAATGAAATATGTTGTTGTGATTTTATCTTTCTCACCCATTGTACTACGCTACATAATATGTTTGCTCCTCACAAATAACTGGCAATAAATAATAATAAGAGTTCCAGGTCATCATAAAGTAGACAAACCACACTTGCATTCAATCTAAACCCCTCAGTCTATATCTGCGTCGCCCCCAAAGGCAGACAGCCTTTGGCACAGCCGAAGGGCAGCCAAAGGGTGTGAGCTGTTCGCTGATGTTTGGTGATGTTACAATGGCTGTATTTAAATCTGAAACTCACCAGCCCTTTTATCCCCTGTACCCAATTTTCCAACTCTAACAGTCCATAAAATGTCTGTGAATTGACCGTTTAACCCTGTTCTTTTAATGTAACCGTGTATTGTCATAACTCTGTGCTCAGGACATACTGGAAAATTAGGTAACTCTCAATGTATTACTTCCTGGTAACACATTTTATACATAAAATAAATAAACCACCACACAATAAAGGACAGGCAGACATATTTTAGGACACCCTAGAGTATTTCATTGTTTAAAAAAAAAAAAAAAAACACACATCAGAAAGTATGAAACGCTTGTTAAAGAGCTACTGTAATGACTGGAACTGTGCTCTTATTGTGTCCCATTACACAGAGTGTGTCGTGTGGTGTGCAGAAAACAAATAATTCTAGTTCCCTCACATAGGCCGTACCGCAAAGTATAATACAGCAGACATGCAAATACCACTTTTTTTTATTTTCCTCCCTTTAGAGGGATTGCTTGAAGCGTATCCAGGCTGTATTGCTTCTTTACTTCTGCTGTTTCTGTTGGTCCCCCTACATGCCGATTAGATTGTAAGGTCTTTGGGGCAGGGACTCGTTTCTCTTATTGTTTCATTTCTGTCTTCATGCACATGCCATCTATATTATTATATTCCCTGTATTATTATACTCCCAGTATTATTATACTCCCTGTATTATTATACTCCCAGTATTATTATATTCCCAGTATTATTATATTCCCGTATTATTATATTCCTGTATTATTATACTCCCAGTATTATTATATTCCCTGTATTATTATACTCCCTGTATTATTATACTCCCAGTATTATTATATTCCCAGTATTATTATACTCCCAGTATTATTATATTCCCTGTATTATTATACTCCCAGTATTATTATATTCCCTGTATTATTATACTCCCAGTATTATTATACTCCCAGTATTATATTCCCTGTATTATTATACTCCCAGTATTATTATACTCCCTGTATTATTATACTCCCAGTATTATTATACTCCCAGTATTATTATACTCCCTGTATTATTATATTCCCTGTATTATTATACTTCCAGTATTATTATACTCCCAGTATTATTATATTCCCTGTATTATTATACTCCCAGTATTATTATATTCCCTGTATTATTATATTCCCTGTATTATTATACTTCCAGTATTATTATACTTCCAGTATTATTATATTGCCTGTATTATTATACTCGCAGTATTATTATACTCCCAGTATTATTATATTCCCAATATTATTATACTCCCAGTATTATTATACTTCCAGTATTATTATATTTCCTGTATTATTATACTCCCAATATTATTTTCCCTGTATTATTATACTCCCTGTATTATTTTCCCTGTATTATTATACTCCCAATATTATTTTACCTGTATTATTATATTCCCAGTATTATTATATTCCCTGTATTATTTTCCCTGTATTATTATACTCCCAGTATTGTTGTAAAAATTGTAAAGTGCTGCATACCTGATTGGCGCTATAAAAATACAAATATAGATATATACATCAAGGCACGGCCAGATTAGAATACTTGGTCGTGGTATAAAACAAAAGCATAAAATAACCCGGCAAAAAATAGATGAAAAAATAGAAATATATGAAATGTAAAAAACATACATCATATCAAAGGGTTGTGCATAACCCTCCTCCACCCCCCACCCCCCAAAGTCCATCATGGTCTGACACTGACATCTTCGCATTGTGCCACAACAGGTCATCACATAACAATCATGCTGGCTGCTGCTGTACGTGCAGGGGGACTACTACAGGTGTGGGCAATTCCAGTCCTCAAGGGCCACCAACAGGTCAGGTTTTCCGGACAGGTGGCTCAATCAGTGGCTCGGTCTGATTGAGCCACCTGTGGTGAAGCAGGGATATCCTGAAAACCTGACCTGTTGGTGGCCCTCGGGGACTGGAGCTGCCCACCCCTGCTCTACTACAAACTCTTAGAACAGCTCTTCAGAATGTTCCAGTCAGCCACATTCCATGGGGAAGCACAGCTGATATTGCATATTAAAACATTTGATCAGTTTCTTTAAACAGCACAACCTCTCCCACAATCGACTGCCTCAAGCTCCTTAACAATCCCGTGACATAACTGGTGTCCCCTGTATTAGGACTGTATCATGGGCCCTATTGACAATAAAGTGGTGAATCGTTAATAATCAGTTACCTACAGTAAATACTGACCAAGACTCTGTTGAAACAGTGTATCATTTGTATGCTTTCTATGATCAAAGGTTTCTCATCCCAGAGTCAAAAGAAGATAAAAAGTTGGTCCTCATTTTCCTCCCAAATCCTCCTAATAGAAGCACTTATCTGCTAGAAATAATGCTTCGTGTCATGAGACAAAGCAAGGGTCATTGTGTCTGTATTTATATTCGCAGTGATGATTATTTCTGTAGTATCAAAAACTCTGCACCTAAAGGGTACGCGAGGCCCAACACTCATCCTGTGTCTACACAGTAGTGAGTACAGACCCCAGGCGTTGCTTTAAAGCAAAGTGTCACCATGATGTTTTGCACTTACCACTCACACTCGGCTCCACTTTACAGCCAACAAAAGCTCCACACAACGTCGAAAGAGTCCATTGGGTCGTGTATGCGGCACGCTATCTTGCCGTGAGGCAGATTGACTTTCACTTTGTGAGTCTGTCTACTCTTGTAGTGTAGTAAGGGGAGGCAGTCTGCTGGTCTGTGGTTGGGGAAATTATCATACCGTGGTTTCCACTGACATGAATAATCAGTTACTTTTAGTTCCTTTATGGGGTTGCTCTGAGCTTTCTGCATTTTTCTTCCAGTGGTTCATTGCCACTAAGCTTTTTTTAACCCCTTATATGGGACCTCCTATGTCCCATATGCTTGCAAGTTATTTGTGAGTTCGCACTGGCACTTATCACTGAGTTATTCCCTTCAGGCACTTGGGTGATTAACAAAAAAAAAAGTACATTTATACTAAAAGGTTTTTGCTGCAGGGGTTGCCAGCATACAAAACAGGTATTTGCATGTTCATACAAATGTTTAAAGAATATGGTGAAAACATACAACATGATATATCTTGTGTATCTTTATAGTCACTCTTGTTTCTCTTTTTTATAATCTGCCCACAGACACATTTTTGTTTGATGCTAAAATCCCACGACTGAAGTGACTATTTTTACCATCCTCAAAAAGTAGAGAAACCTGTTATAAATCCTCGATAACCAGTCTACTTACTAGTCAATAACATGCTCCTGAAATGGGGTTTCTGCAAAATTGTGCACATGGAGGCAACATTCATTTGCACGGAGCAAACACTAAAACTATCCCTGGTTACACTGAGCACTCGCCAAACTAGTCACTTGGCTGCATTTTACATCTATGAATGTCAAGTTTAAAAAAATCTAAACTATCCACTGTCTGAAGACGGAGCAGCATAGTCTTATACTGCTTGATGGGTGAAGAAAAAATAGTATGCTCAGTTTCTGACTTTATCTCCAGTGCTCCATGCATTGGCATACAAATCAGAGGACCAGAAACGTGTCTCTGAGAATCCAAGCCAGAGGTGTCTGCATGACAGATGTGAAGCAGTTACAAAAGCTTTTAGTTTCCAGTACAGATAAAAGGTGCTCTATGCATTCCAATGATTTCTGTATGTTTGTAAAATCCTAGTATCATGCCATAAGTGTGTTGGACACATGAAGGGGATAAAGAATAAATGAATTAAGAGTGATATTTGTACACACTGTGTACTTAGCTTGTTTCTGTTGTTCTCTGTATAATGGATGTATTATTAAAACACATTGTCTTGCACGTGGCTCTTTTTGTTACTTCATCTGGAATCCAGCTTCTCAGGCAGTGTGCCAACATCCAGAGGGAGATGAGGAACCATGCAGCTTACAATGTGCGTTTTATAAAGGGAGGAGGCCTCTCTACAGGCCTGTGCTGCTATGAGTTACACAAATACATACTGTGCGTCTGTTTATAAAAGACCATCAATTCCATGAATATGATGGAGACAGTTAACAAGTGCATATGTTAATACAGATTTGAACAGCTGGGGGATCTCTACCCTCAGTTATTATTATTTTATTGATACAAGAACTTAAAGGAGAAGTGCCCCACCCCTCCACTGTGTTTTATTGCTCCCTCCACCCTCCTTTTTACCTGTATATGAAGCAGGGGGTCTCCAGACCTAAACATTAATTTAAACTCCAGGGACCCCCTGGTTCTCAAGATACTTACTTGAGAAGGTGTCGCTACTACTGTCCCCTCTAGGGAACACAAAACTGAGGTTTAAATCTCCCATATCCTGCGGGCCAATAGGAAGCTGCAACATTATCTGTCGTTACTTCCTTCTGGCCCGTGTCATGCAAGGGATTTAAACTTCCATATAGCTAATAAAATACCACACAGCCTACAAGAGATCATTAAGGCTAAGGCCCCGCTCCCTCCGTCAGCGCTCCCGCACTGCAGACAGGCGGGGCGCTGACATACACAGACCGCGATATGCGGTCTGTAGGGAGCGGGAGGTGGGCGGGAGTAGGAGGCTTGACAGGGAGGGGGCGTGGCTTGAGCGGAGGGACCCGCTACTCTGCCCCCCTCCTCCCCCCCCATCCCTCCCTCCACGGCTCGGGCTGGAGCTGCTGATTGAAAGTACAGTAAATAAAGCAACATACACACACACACGCACTCATACATACACACACACACATACACAAACACAGACAGGCACACACATACACAAACACAGATAGGCACTCAAACACACATACACACACACAGACAGGCACTCACGCACACACACACACACACACACGCACGCACGCACGCACACACACACACACACACACACAGGCACTCACGCACACACATACACACACACAGACAGGCACACACATACACACACACAGACAGGAACTCACGCTGCATTCACTCCACACTCCTCCCCGCTCCCCGAAGCCTCTCCTCCTCCCGAAGCCTTCCCTCCTCATTGGCTCACAGCCACACCACGTGACGCGTCGAAGCTAGGGATTACAATTCTCTTGTATCCGCTAGCGGCTGACGCGTCACAGCGTGTAGTTAGCTGTGCAGCCAGGGGGGACCGGCTCGGGAGGATTCCCCTGCTGGTGGGGAACGCCAGTGCAGCCGCCCGTGCCTCCGGGCGCAGCGGGTCCCAGCCCTAAGGAAGAACATCTCTCTAAAGTTGGTTCCTTTTCCTGACCAGAATGACCAGTGAAATACTGGAACCTGTCACTGTTCTGGCCCAAGCACACCCTGATAGATGCGTAGGGACAGGCAGGTTAAGGTTAACTCAATCCATATGTAGCCCTGGTAAGAAATGGGGCTATGGTTCTATCCTCCTCCTTGTGTAATCCCTGCTAAGGGCAGGTTGAAGGGAGTTATCATGGGTTTCCCCCACTTCAAGCACTTGCCCTGAATGGTGGATGTAGGTCACCTGATCCTGTGTCCAATCAAGAGGCACAGGGGCGGTGCCTGCTGATATCATAAAGATCAGTGCATTTCCTATTTAGTGTGTGGTTCTGACAGTGTGTGAGAGTTAGTGTTAGGGAGGAGAGGAGTGAGCAGCTTATGAGTAGAGCTGATAGATTATAGTGAGGTGGACCAAATACCTCTCACCCTGCTTAGGGGGTGAGGGAAGAGCTAGCCCCACTCTGGATGGACCTTAGGTCCAGAGTGGAGGCAGGGACCATCACTAAGGAGAACAGCTTGTGGACATTCCATATCAACTGTACCTGTCTGTCTGCTGCTAAAGAGAATAAAGAGTCTGCTGTTTAAAGAGAACCTTGTGTGAGACTGGAATCTCTCATCCCTGGGAGGGGGATTTCTGTGTTAGGGATTCCACCCCGCATCCCTGGGGCTTACTACAGATTGAGGCGCTGCACCATTGAAGGAGAACGAAGGCATCCATCCCAGTACCCTGTCCTGTTGTTTCCCCATGTCATCGCGGGAGACTCAGGCCCTCCTGTTGCCAGCAGGTATGCACCACACAGAGACATGTAGCCAGACCCCAGAACACCTTAGGGGCCCCGATCTGCGACCGGGTGGGGGTCCATGGGTTATACATATATCAAGCAAAGGAACCTTCTTACTTGCTGAAGTGTTTATTTGGGGCAACAACATACAAATAAAAAGGGGGGGAAAGTACTGAGGGAACACTGGGACATGAGAGCAATGGAGGAGAGGGGAGCAATGAGGGAAGTGGGATAAATGCAGGATATAGGGATAGGTGAAAATCAGTGACTTTACCAGGATAGGAGAGATGACTGCTCAGGATGGCTGCTGGTACTAAGAGACAGCATGCTGGTCTGGGCTGATGGGAAATTAACTGGGACAATACCACCTGGCAACGGGAGGGGAGCAGTCCATCCTGGTAAAAGGCAGGGGTGTCGCAAGGCAACTGGCTGAAGCCAGGAAAACCACATGGGGTCGCTATATTGTTGCAACAGTGAGGCTGAGAAGGGCTGGCAGACTGAAGACAGAGAAAAAACACAATCCTGTTCCAGGACAGTCCCCTTATTCACATTCTGTTTCGCATTGCACTTTTTCACCCCACTTAAACCCTTTCCTATCTGCACAGGCCTGTAAGAGCATTCCCAGATATAGTCTTACCAAACCCTTCCTGTATTAGCCTAAATTAGCAATGTCCGATCCAATGTGCTGCTCTATTCCTTACTCTCATTTCTGCACATGTAATAAAAGACAGAGTGTGTGTATCGCCTGGCTGCAGAACACAAAGGTTACACGCTGAAGCTTGTGAGCTCTACTTTGGGGCTAGCGAGAACCTGAGGTCCGGCACAAAAGTCCAGTCTTAAGGTTCTCCAGGTATCAGCCCCCACACACACTTCTCTTGCAAAAAAAACAGTGAGTTACTGGATTGACATGAGCAGGGCCCGACAAACTGGGCAAAAACCCACTCGCCCCCTCCCAAAAAGTCACTCGCCCCCCCAAAAAAAGTCACTCGCCCCCCCACAACACTTACCTGCGGTGGGGTCCGGTTGCGGGTTCCTGACGTTGTTTCCCGGCCTTCTGCTGTAGTGTCGCCTTTAAAATAATGTTTTTCTCCTGCAGCACTATTCAAAATGGCTGCGCGGTGTCATATGACACCGTGTTGCCATGGCAAGGGGACTGTAACGCCTGTATGCCCGCAGACCTGGCCAGTCCCCAGTACTGAGGTGGGTAAGGGTATAACACGCACCCATAGCAGTGAGGGCGTGCCCGGAGTGTGGTAAGTTGCCTTGCCGGGCCTGGTGAGGAAAGGGTTAACGTTTATACTTGCAGAGTCCGGGGTGCCAGAAGTAGACGGGTAAATGTCCAAGAGCCAAGGGTCAGGGGCAGGAGAAAGCAGCGTAGTGAGTTCCAAAGCAGAGTCCAGGAGTAGAGAGGTACAAATAGTAAAGCCAAGCCGAGATCAAACCAGGGAAATCCAAACAGAGGCAGGGACAGGAACAAGGAGCTGGAACAGAGAGCTAAGCACAAGTTACTGCACACGGGAGCCACAGAGAAGCTATGCTGAGCGACGTCGGAGAGGGCAGACTGTGGTTATAAAGGGCTGAGAGCCAATGGTAGCAAGGGGTGGAGAGGAGGCTTGGCTGAGTGGCTGCAGTGATAGGTCCAGGTAAGCAGGAAGGGAGACGGGGGAGAGATACCTGGTAATAGCGTGCAGCCGATGAGGGGAGGAGTCAGTAGCACGGGAGGGCTGGTAAGAGGATCGGGGGTGTGCGCGCCTTCTGTAAGGCTGCCGTGCGCGCGCCCGATCGTGTGCACGTAGATGCGGCGTGCGCCGCGGAGGAGCGGCCTGGCGTGGAGGAGGTAAGGTGTTGAGGGAGCGGGGCAACGGGGCAGGGAGCCGCCGTGGGACCGGAGGTGAAGGGGACCCGCTGAGAGGCGCGTGTCCCCCGATCCGTTACAGGGACATTGTGACATCACGAGGTCACACAGCGTCCCGATACCATGGCAACGCGGCGTCATATGACGCCGTGTGACCATTTTGAATAGTGCTGCAGGAGAAAAACATGATTTTAAAGATCAAGACGGAGAAGACCGGGAGAAGCCAGGGGACACCGCCGCAGGTAAGCAGTCAACAGCGGCCACAATGCAGACGCCCCGGGCGACCGCATTTGTCGAGCCCTAGATATGAGCGAGCGAGAGAATGCTATCAATACGTGATTGAAAGTATACATGTTATAAACTGTAGTAGAAGCAAGATAGCGTCCACACGGCTCAGGTCCATGACTAGCAATCAATCCTGATCTCAAAAAAGATCAATAGAGTATAAACAAATGTATCTGCTCCAGAGTTAAACATTGGCTAAAAGTCGTGATTAATGGCCCAGAAACGACAGCAACAAATTCAGTACTTTTAGCCATATGTTATGCTTAAGGAATAGATTTTAGAAGTACAGGAAGCCCTGACACAGTAATACAGGCATACCCCGCTTTAAGGACACTCACTTTAAGTACACTCGCGAGTAAGTACATATCGCTCAGTAGTCAAACGGCAGCTCACGCATGCACCTGTCATCACGTCCTGAACAGCAATACCGGCTCCCTACCTGTACCGAAGCTGTGCGCAAGCGGGGAGACTATAGAGCCTGTTACAAATGCGTTATTTACAGCAGTTATGCACGTATATGATGATTGCAGTACAGTACATGCATCAATAAGTGGGGGAAAAGGTAGTGCTTCATTTTAAGTACATTTTCGCTTTACATACATGCTCCGGTCCCATTGCGTACGTTAATGCGGGGTATGCCTGTAAATGAGCTTTGTGGATTTGTCCCTACAGTATCTATATTGTGTGCAATTAAAGCCCCACCTAGTGGAAATTGTAGGTACTGACAGGCAAATAAATATGCTGCATGCACAGCAAATATATTATACCCAGGGATTCCGGGGTTTAGGTTTTAACTGAAAAACACTTAAAAAACACCACAAACTGACCGCCTTGCACTTTCTGTTAAAACCAATAAACTCTGCAAATGAAGCATTATTTTCTATTAAAGTCCACATCTTGTGGCAACTGGTCCACAAGTAGGAGACAAAGGCCCCATGCGGGAGTATGGAAACTAAACATAAAACCGAACCGAAAAAACACCAAATTCAAATTTTGGGGGAAAAAATAATTGTGTAACTGCATGTCTTCCACAGGCCTCCAAACCCGCTATATTCACCCCATTATCCCATGTCATGCAGTGGTTAGGTTGCACACAAGGATTCTGGGTAGTGACATGCACATAAATCACACAGTGGGAGCATCCCTTTTAGCTTTCTACCATCTTTACTATGTGGATTGACTGCTGCATTAAACAGCTCATCCAGCTAAACCTGGGTAACATCACACCAGTGCAATTCAAGTTGGGAGATTCTGATCTGCCTTTTTTATCGATCCCGAGTTAACTGCCATTGCCGCTGACTCCCCTTTTGACACAGCTGCAAGCACATTATCTAATTAGTTATAGTGAAACAATTTATAGAGCCAAACTTTATGGGCTCATTTTTGTTCACAGGATATATGGCACTAGCCAATCTGAATTCACAACTGGAAGTGACCAGGGACTCTTGTATGTGTATATATATATATATATATATATATATATATATATATACATACACACAGTTGTGTGAAAAAGAAAGTTCACTCTCTTTGAATTCTATGGTTTTACATATCAGGACATAATAACAATCAACTGTTCCTTAGCAGGTCTGCAAATTAGGTAAATACAACCTCAGATGAACAACAGCACATGACATATTACACCGTGTCATGATTTATTTAACAAAAATAAAGCCAAAATGGAGAAGCCATGTGTGAAAAACTAAGTATACCTTATGATTCAATAGCTTGTAGAACCAACTTTAGCAGCAATAACTTGAAGTAATCGTTTTCTGTATGACTTTATCAGTCACATCGTTGTGAAGGAATTTTGGCCCACTCTTCTTTACAACGTTGATTCAGTTCATTGAGGTTTGTGGGCATTTGTTTATGCACAGCTGTCTTAAGGTCCAGCCACAGCATTTCAATTGAGTTGAGGTCTGGACTTTGACTGGCCCATTGCAACACCTTGATTCTTTTCTTTTTCAGCCATTCTGTTGTAGATTTGCTGGTGTGCTTGGGATCATTGTCCTGTTGCATGACCCAATTTCGGCCAAGCTTTAGCAGTCGGACAGATGGCCTTACATTTGACTCTAGAATACTTTGTTATACAGAGGAGTTCATGGTCGACTCAATGACTGCAAGGTTCCCAGGTCATGTGGCTGCAAAACAAGCCCAAATCATCACCCCTCCACCTCCGTGCTTGACAGTTGGTATGAGGTGTTTGTGCTGATATGCTGTGTTTGGTTTTTGCCAAACGTGGCGCTGTGCATTATGGCCAAACATCTCCATGTTGGTCTCGTCTGTCCAATGGACATTGTTCCAGAAGTCTTGTGGTTTTTTCAGATGCAACTTTGCAAACTTAAGCTGTGCTGCCATGTTCTTTTTTTAGAGAGAAGAGGCTTTCTCCTGGCAACCCTTCCAAACAAACCATACTTGTTTAGTCTTTTTCTAATTGTACTGTCATGAACTTTAACATTTAACATGCTAACTGAGGCCTGTAGGGTCTGAGATGTAACTCTTGTTTTTTTTTGCAATTTCTCTGAGCATTGCACGGTCTGACCTTGGAGTGAATTTGCTGGGACGTCCACTCCTGGGAAGATTGGCAACTGTCTTGAATGTTTTCCACTTTTGAATAATCTTTCTCACTGTAGAATGATGGACTTTAAATTGTTTGGAAATTGCCTTATAACCCTTCCCAGATTGATGAGCAGCAACAATTGCTTCTCTAAGATCATTGCTGATGTCTTTCCTCCTTGGCATTGTGTTAACACACACCTGAATGCTCCAGACCAGCAAACTGCTAAAACTTCGGCTTTTATAGAGGTGGTCACACTTGCTGCACTGGTTAAATCTGGAGCTGTCAACACCACGTCTGGGCCTTTTGTCTCAGATCTTCTAAAAAAAACTGTGTCATCTCTCTATTTATTTTCTTCACAGGCGTCTCTGATGGTTTAGCGGTGCCAATCTATCCTCCCCTTTGTTTCTGGATGAAATCTGCATACGCCAAGAAATTTCGGAAACGGTTCCTTACTGAAGGGTTTGAGTTGACGTTTTTCTTTAAGAATTTTTTTATCACTCTAATATTTATATGTCTATATTATGATCACAATTTACACAGTTTTATTATTAAGCTATTTCACTGTTTTCATTTGTTTTATCACATTTACACACCGGAAGCTCTGACTTAAGACATTTTTTTTTTAACTTGGTACAGAATCGACCTGATACCTGGCCCCGATTCTGCGCTTGATTATTTCTAAACAGGGTTCTTAAATTCTGTGATACCCATGCTCCACTACGCAGAATAAGAGTACGGGGGAGCCACCCAACCTTATTGCGCTTCACCATTTTAGGGGTACATGTGGAAAAGATACAAAGTAACTGGCACCACCAAGGATCTTAATAAGTACAGATGCCTGCGGAATATGTGCACAATGCAAACAAGACTAGCAAAAGCCCAATATTACTCTAAAAATCTATCAAAAAACATCAAATCTAGCAAATTTATATCCCAGCCTTTAATCCATCACAACCATCTAATATATAAAAATGGATGATACTACTCTGACAAATCCCACTGACATACCAAACACATTCAATGAGTAATTTGTGGGGTGTACTACTAGCAAAACACAGCCCAAACTACAAACATGAAGCTCAACTTGTGAGAACCCCTATAGACTCACCCCCTCCCAACAGTGCTTAAAATGTTCAATTTGCCTCAGTATCTGAAGGGGAGATTCCACAAGCGCTCCTCATATTAAACCTAAGCAGCCAGTGTGGACCTGACCTACGGCAATCAAAGTTCCTATGACTCAGTGCCCCAGCCATTGCCATACTGCTTGCCTCCTTTATCAACTCTATTTTGTCTACAGGCCATATCCCAAAGAACTGAAAAACCGCCAGAGTTGTCCCAGTCTTCAAAAGTGGGGACAAAAAAACCTGTCTCCAACTACAGATCAATCTTATCGTGACACTATGTACTCATTTGCATGTTATTTCCCAGAATCCTTAGCTGCAGTGGAAGCATTGTATGCTCGGAGATAATGGTGGAAATCAGTGTTGCAGACCTGTCTGAGACGTGAATGTGATCACAAAATATATTTTTATTTACCCAATACTATCCAAAGTCATGTGAAAATGTGTCCACTCCAATTAAGTGATTACTATACCAAGACAAATTTCCTTAGCCAATTCCAATCTGGCTTTCACCCAAAACCCACCATGGTAACTACCCTCTTAAAAGTTAGCAATGCTCTCCAGTGTGGAATGGAACTGCAACAACTTATTGGTGCAATATTCTTAGATTTTTCTAAGACTTTTTATACTGTTGATTATGTTATCTTGTTGAACAAGCTCCAGTGCTCTGGAATAGGGGACCATGCTTTAAACTGGTTTCACTCCTGCCTATCGGGTAGATCCCAATATGTGTCTAACTCGGGTTGTAACTCCAAGCACTTGGATGTCTCCTGCGGGGTCCCTCACAGCTCTGTTCCGGGGCCCCTACTCTTTACAGTCTACATTAATGATCTACCTACAGCTTGTAAGGGAGCTTCAATGCACATCTATGCGGATGACACAATCTTATATACACACAGCCCTAGCCTCTCTGACCTTGAACACGTACTTCAATCTGATTTTTCAAGACTTGAAAACTGGATTTGCCAAAACAAATTGTTGTTAAACACTGACAAAACTGTAACAATGGGATTTGGAACTTACCAGAACTCCCTCCTACTGTCTCTGTACGTTCTCCCTACCTACCAATTAGAATGTAAGCTCCTCAGGGCAGGGACTCCTCTTCCGAAATGTTACTTTTATGTCTAAAGCCCTTATTCCCATGATCTGTTATTTATATTATCTGTTATTTATTTGATTACCACATGTATTACTACTGTGAAGCGCTATGTACACTAATGGCGCTATATAAATAAAGACATACAATACAATACAATACAATGGCTAAGTTTGTAAAGCTACCAATGACAGAGCTACAGATCAGAACCATCTCTAACACCACTTTAGCCCATGTCACTAGTTTTAAAAATCTGGGCATATGGTTTGACTCCCTTTTAAGATTTGGGTTGCATATTGATACTCTGACATCCACAACTTATGCCAAACTAGGGGGGTCATGCAGTAAGCGGCAAAAAGGCACTTTTTGGCAGCTTCTCACCAAAAATGCCTGCTACGATTCAGTAAGCAGCGAGAAGCTGGCGAGAAAAGAAAAAGTCGCCGGGTTTTTGGCCGCAAATTTTTTTCCGGTAAATGCGTAGCGAAAAGCCACTTTTCGCCGCTGTTTGACACTTTTTTAAACTCACTGAATTCTAGTAGCCCCAATCAGCTTTTTGCTGTTACTCGCCGCTCGAAAATGGAGATTTTCTCTCCAAACAAAAAAATTGGCAAGAAGATGGGGAGAAGTGGCGAGGAGCGGCGAGAGAGGGGACTTAGAAAAAATCAGGCCCTTTACCTTCCTCAGATTGATGCAGGGGTCTTTGGAGCTGATACCCATTAGTACCAGCACTGGAGACCCCCGGCATGCATCTGATACAGGAAAAATGCATTTACAGCCACTTCATTACCTTAGCGGCTAACCGCTAAGCCAATGAAGGGGTTAACCACCCGTGCCAGGCTTATTGTGGGTAGCGGGGGTGGGTGAAGGGGATATTTGGCCCTTGTTGGGGGTTTAGGCCTTGCGAGGGAACTGCGGGTGGAGTTAACCCCTTCATTACCATAGCAGTTAATACCGCTGCACACCCGCAAGGTCTAAACACCCACCAAGGGCCAAATACCCCCTTCACCAACCCCCGCTACCCACAATAAAAACAATACACACTACAGCCCCACTACCCACCTTCTAGGCCCTCAATAAACATTACTATATCAAATACACTACCCACCCCCTGTGCCCCCAACAACCCCTATACCCCCCCTAACATACAGTACATTTTTTTTTCTGCACAGGAATTATACTACAGGCTGGCGGTGGCCCTCGGGTGGTCCCCGCGGATGTCCGGGGGTGTCCGCTTGCCTGCAGTACCAATTCTGTGCCCCAAAAAAATTATTAAAGAACCAATAAATACTTTAAAATAAATACGCCCCCCCCCCCCTGCAACACATACAGTACAGTAATGGGCAAAATTACTATTATCCACATATGGATAATAATGCATTTGCCTGTTTCAAATACAAAAAGCAGCAGAAATAAAATAAATACATCTTGCACTCACCCCTGCCAGGCACCCACGATGAAGGCCGTCCTCATCCTCACCCCGTCCCTGCCCTCCGGTGCTGCAAAAAATACACAAGAATAAAAAGAGACAATATAATGTCCCTTAACCCCTTAATCACCTTTGTGGTTAGTAACCGCTAGAGTAATTAAGGGGTTAACCCACCCTCACCCACTACTCACCCGTATTGATATATCCACTCATCTCTTATATCTCCAAATGTAACAATTCTAAAGATCAGGAAAAGAGAAACCAATAAATAGTTTTACTATATAGAACCACTTTAGGGGGCCATAAATGTACCTATATCTATGTATGACTTGTATGATCTTCTATAAAGGTACATATTAAATATTCTAGGTGTCTCCTCCCTGAAGTTCCATATCCCCCCACCAAAATAATACTCATCCCAAATTAATTAGGAATACTTTTAACACAAATGGTACTAGGGAAAAATAGATGCATGATATATATCCGAAGTACCATATCCTGGTGTTTAAAGCCATATAAGTTATCTCAAAAAATGGCTCAAACTCCCTTCTGTGTTAAGACCCTCTGGTATCTAAGTGTTCAATAAAAATATCCACTGGGCTTCCCTATGATCCAGGATACATGTCACCCCCCCCTCCCCGTTCTCTACGTAGAACCCTATCAATTCCCATAAATGAGACGTTCCCCATCCCTACCTTTTCACACTCACTAAGTGTTTGGAGATGGGATGCAGAACATCTCCCTTCTTAATCAGTCTCATATGCTCCTGAAAATGGTGTTCAATCCGCGCTCATGCTTCCTAAGTGTGATCCTGTGATGGAACTCCTTATGCTTCTTGCTGCTGCTGGTGCGTGGAGATACCCCCCCGCTCCACAAACTTCCACCGCCGGAACCTCCGGCCGCGGACCAAACAACCAACAAAAGAAGCACAAGAGCACACCGAGGTCAAAAGGAGGTATAATACAAAAGGTAAGTAAATGCAATAAATTACTTACAATTAAATAAAATGCAGTCCGTATACAGCAGGGCTTCACAATACTGCGGCAGGCTGCTACGTAGAGGGGGAAGGAGTCTCTCTTTCAGAGTGATGCATCCCGCGCACTGGGACTGAGCACTCAATAGCTCTGTTACTCCTGTACTTCCGGGTATTCGCGTCACTGCAAGACCCGTATGAGCTGGCCCCCTTTCTCTGTGCAGTCTCCGTCCGAAGCTCTCCCACACCAATAGTTCAATCGATCAGTCCATGTGGTGTATAGACAATTAGTCCAGACTAGACCTTTAGTCAGAGAGCAAGTGACGCCCAAACAGCTACAATAATCTCCCCTACGCGTTTCGCATAATAACTATGCTTCATCAGGCGGTGCTTCTTTCATATGCTCCTAAATTCTCTTTTTTACGCATCTTTTTGTTCTACCAACGTATCTCTTCTCACATCCACATGTTATTAAATAGATAATATGTGTAGAGTTACAATTAATAAAGTTATTTACTTTATATTTTTTATGTGGATTATGTGAGAAAAATACGTTAGATGGCTTCATACATATGTTACAGTTTCCACATTAAAAGGAGCCTCTCGTGATAAAATTATCTTTTTTCTTCTTGCTTCCCATCTTTAACTCACTTGGCGATAAATAGGTAGCTATTGTATTGTGCTAGCTCTTCAAAATATGCATTTCGGACCTGACCCAATACAATCCCTTAACACAGTATCCATATGTAACAGATCCCAATGTTTATACAGAATTGATCTCACCTGATTACTTTTTTTTATTATATTGTAATATAAATAAAGGTGAGTCATCACTTTGCTGAGAGAACTGCCCCTTCTCTTCTGTTGTCTGGCAGGTCCGTCACCCCGCTTGTCAGAAATATCAAGAAGGGGGTCCCTATCAAGATTCAACACGTCCTCAAAGGCCTTGTTAATGACTTCTTTCTGATATCCCCTATCTAGAAAACGTCCCTTAAATTCCTCAGATTGAGGGAGAAAACCCTGTTATGTGGAGCAATTTCTCCTCAATCTGAGGAACTGACCCTTTGGGATCCCTGATATTAAAGACCTGGGGTGGCAGCTGTCTGCTCTTAGGAAGGAATTTCTCGAATTTTCCTTCCTAAATGTGTCTGTTTGTATTCGCATATCAAGGTCTATGAATAAGTGAAGGTCCAGAATGTGCATGTGTTGGATATTAAAGTTATAAGTAAATTTTAAATCATAAGTGTTTTCATTGACGTACAGTAATCAAAAAAGGTGCTTAGTGTTGTGACATCCCCATTCCAAATAATAATCAGGTCGTCAATGAACCGTTTATAAAATATAATATTACTCCTAAAGTGATTCATGCTACTAAATAAATATTGTGATTCCCACCACCCCATAAATAAATTAGCGTATGATGGGGCAAAACTTGTCCCCATCGCCGTGCCTTTTAATTGTAAGTAAAATTTGTGCACTTTATCAAGGAGTATTCATAACACACAAACCCTCATCCCTTTTAACGCATACACATTGAGGCTCTGTTTCGCGCCAATAGCGCAATGACGTCACTCGGCTGACCCCCAGCCTCCACGTCCTGACGTCAGTGTACCATGTGGCTTACCTCCGCAAATGATCATCCGCGCTCTATCAATAATTAGTTCGCCAGTTACCTGCGTGTGGTGGGCCCGCCCCTCATCACGTCATGCGCATGGACATCAAAACGAGGCCTCTAGGTCTCCGATTGCTGTCGCCGACGTCACAGCGTCACTCGGACGGCCCCCCCGCACATGCGCAAAGATGTCCTCAGGCAGTAAGGCAGTGTACTGCCCATATCCATCTGACCTCAGTCATGATGTTCAATGCACATGTCTGCGGTGGTCACGCCCCCATGATGTCACCTTCCAGCGTCCAGCATTCAGAGCCCCTTTATGCTCCAATACAATTAAAACACAACTTTATTTATACTCAACATACTTTAAAAATGTACACCTAAGCAAGGGAACATATCATAATATAGCAACACAACAATTTAATAAAACAAAACAAATATATGGATTGTGCATCCAAAAAACGACACCTCCTTAGACACAGGCATTGTTCACAAGTAGGTTACCTCATCTGTAACCTTAATTCTAGATATCTATTAATTCTTTACAGTATAATACCACAAGTTTTTACAAGTTTTATTCAGCAGTATACAGTACATTCCTCCTGTAATCTCATAAGACACATTCCTTGTATTGTTATATCCACTCATCTCTTATATCTCCAAATTTAACAATTCTAAAGATGAGGAAAAGATAAGGAGGAAAAGAGAAACCAAGAAATAGTTCTACTATATAGAACCACTTTAGGAGGCCATAAATGTACCTATATCTATGTATGACTTGTATGATCTTCTATAAAGGTATATATTAAATATTCTAGGTGTCTCCTCCCTGAAGTTCCATACACCCCCCCCCCAAATAATACTCATCCCAAATTAATACGGTAGTCCCCGGTGTTCCCGACGGGTGTCCGCAGGCCTCACAGTGCACCAGAGGTGGGTGCCCAAAGGGTCTGGGGATCTCCGGATTGTCCCTGCTAGGTGCCGTGGGCCTCCAGGTTGTCCTGCAGGTCAATATGGGCAACAATTGGGTCCATGGGTGGGCCCGCGGGTGTATAGGGCTCCCCGGGTCATCCCCACAGGTGTCTGAGGCCCTCGGGTTGTTTCCACGGGAGTCTGGGGGCCCTCGGGTGGTCCCTTTAGGTCTGCGGAGCCCCACAGCTTTGGGGCCCCCGGTTCTTCCCCGCAGGTGTCCCCCATGGGTCCGCAGGTGGTACCCATGGGCGTCCGGGGGTCCTCAGGTGGTCTCCATAGGTCCCCGCATACCTAAGGTACCAACCCTGTATGTAAAAAAAATAAAACATGTCCTACATTTAAATAAATCAACCCCCCCCCCTCACCACCAAACACATGCAGTACAGTAATGTGCAAAATAGTTTATTTCAGGGGTGGGGGGGCTTGTTTTTTATTAGTGGCTTCTTTTTGGTAGTTTGATTTTGGCTGATGGTGTTACTTTGTGTCACGGTAGCTTGTGACAGGCTGTAATTTACACCAAAAATATATATAAATATATATATATACCTGGGTTTGAACTGGGACGAGACTTAGATATGATAAAATATAATTTATTCCTTGATAAAGGTGAACACACAAAAATGTACAAATAACAACAAAATATAGACACTTACTTAAAAGATGAAAATAATGAAAACAGTCCCATCTGGACTGGCAGTTTCATACAGCAATCAGCCCAAGACATTGCATGGCATTTCTTCTCAGCAATCACGATGGTATAGCACAACAGGCCTGATGACATGCAGGCATGAAGACATTACATGAAGACAATGAAGACATGAAGAACAATGGGTAAAAGGGTGGCTCTGACTTATATATCATTTTAACCCTTCTTTCCCAGTTACGGTGCTGAGCCGTCTAACAAAAGCCCCTTTGAAGCTTTTGAAGCTGATTTTGGACTTCCAGGGTTCAGTGTGAAATGTCACACTTAAACTGGTTAGTTCCTTTGGTCAGTTGGGCCAAGCATAAACAATTAGCAATTTAGCCCTCGATGACCAGGCTATGTGAATTCTAGCCTTCCTGCTTATTACCATAGCAGGGGGTTTGCAGTTTCTCAGAACTCAACCAAAATTTCATATTTACTGCAAATCACCTCATAACTTCAGTTCAGTAATATGTACCGGCAGGTGAGGCATATTAATACATTCCGTCACACCTGACGCTCCCAGAGAGATCAAACATTACAGTGTAATATGAAAATTAATAGAGATATTAATATCTGGCACTTAGTAGCTGTTAGATATAAAGTGTTTAGACTCAACAGATGGGCTAAATCCCACGAATACACATATGTAACTCTTAGCATGTTCAGCCAAGGACCTCTCACAATATTCTTATATTTAATAAGGTCACTCATTCTGATTTCCCCTGGCAGGATACCTTTTGCTGTAAGGTGTGAGTTATAAGGCTCACCCCCACTCTAGCTTCCTGGGTCCCGCATAGCAATTAGGTAATTACCCTTTGAGCAGGCTTTTGGCTTCCATTGTAAGTGTGAAGAACAAACACTCCGTTTCTTGGTTCCTGCTTCCGCATAACCAATTAGGGCACTTACTTTTTGATCAGGGCTATGTAAATTCTAGCAAGATGTCCTGCTTGCATTACAAAGGGGGGCAGGCATTCTGCCTGTACATTTCAAAAACTCCAACAGGAAGGCACTTTATCAAAAATATATGTTCCCCTTATGACAAAGTTATATTTTTAATATGTGTGTATTTGGGGTTTACCCTGAGGCTGCATCCCAAGATTCAGGGTGCTGGCGCACTCCGTTCCCAAATTACCAGTTTTCAGGGAACCGTTTATTCAGCACTGCATATAATATTAACCCCTAAAGTCCCAGTGGGTGTGTTATGCAGACCCTGATTAAACCAGAAACAATAAAACATGGGGGAAGAGGGGAATAAGCATTTTCATGTTATAACAAGGGTTAAATCACATTTCTGGGCCTCAGCCCAGTTAACCCCTTGTCTCCCTGGCGAGGTTAGAGGGTGGCCAAATGGGGGGGTAACCCCGTTAATCCCGGGCCAAACCCTCACGATCGTCACACTTTGAACTTGCATTTATTTCAGAATTGTTTGGTTTGGGGATTTTAATAGTGAATTGTGTAATTGATTTTGGATTGGATTGGATTCATTGATGGTAATTTATTTCGGTTTAATTCTTGCTTTGTTTTTATTTTCTTATTGTTTGGATGGCATTGTATATTGTTTATAATTGTTTCTTTTAGTTTGAACATTAATTGGCATAGTGTTACATGATGCACAGATTATTTGCATCTTGTACACACTGTACAATTCAATTGTTTGATTGGCATTTGTTAGATATTTAATTGGCTATGGGATGTTTTGATTTTGAGATGTGATGTGTTTTACATTTGGCTAAGTCATGATTTTATTTGGAAATGTGCTGTGTTTGATATTTGGCTCTGTGATGTTTTGATTTTGATTTGCTATGTGATGTTTTGATTTTGCTATTTGGTGTTTGGATTTTGAGATGTGCTGTGTTTATTTTTGCAATGTGACGTTTTATTTTGGCATGTTTTTGTAATCCTTAACCATTTCTTTGTATATTGGTTTATCATGCCTCTCTCTCTCTATATACAGTATATATATATATATATATATATATATATATATATATATATGCATGATAAATACCAATATTATATATATATATATATATATACCAATATTATATATATATATATATATATATATATATATATACACATACATACGTACGTACGTACATACGTACGTACGTACGTACATATATATATATATATATAAAAAAACAAAAAAGTGTGGCGCCAAAAAATAAAAATATAACTGTGATAATTTGAAATAATTATAACTATAATTAATAAATAAAAAGTTGTGTAAAGTGAATATTGTTTAAAAATATTAGTATATCTCTTTAACTAATGTGACCTAAGTGCATTCTATTATAACACAACCAATAAAAGTAAACAAAACAGTGCATAAACGTGCTGAAAAAAGAGAAAAAGAAAGACACAAAAAAAAAAAAAAAAAAACTCCAACCAGTCCTTCAATAATTAGTCCATAATGATGAGGTTTCTGATGTTGAAAGGGGTCTTTAGGCTGCTCTCACATGGGGTAAACCAACTCCACAGATATCTACAGACAGAAAAAGAGAGAGAGCGCACGCCCCATAGCATAATACTGCATAAAATTTATTAAAACAAGGAAGGGGATGGGGGGTAGGGGGGGTAGGAATCGCACTTACAGGATGCAAATAGTTAAAAGACAATTTGTGATAATATCACCACCATCCGGTTCTGGATACTGGAACACGTCTCCGTGGACTCCTTCAGGGCTGCCAGACACGATAACCAGAGATCAGATGATGAAGGCTCCGTTCGCTCTCTGCACAGAGTCCAAGGCTCCAGCTCACACTTTCAATGGCCGCCGATCGTATTCCCGCGCTTGGTGTAGGCTGCTGCGCGTGCGCGGCGTCGTCGTGATGACGTGATCGCGCTCTCAGTACCCTAACGCGTTTCGTCACCTGACCGGTAACTTTCTCAAAGGGCTGATGTCGAAAGAGATCAAGTCCAGCCCTCTTATAGCCAGTCCGTTGCCAGGCAACCCGTGATCGGGTGATTAATAAAACCTGAGTGGTATTGAATAAAGCTGGTATATACCATAAATGCTAATCATATTGGGGACTGGTTTTCTAAGGGCTGATAGGGACTAATGCACTTAAGGAATGAACATACAATAATTACAAATGTGCAATTCAAGCACAATGATAAAAAACAATAATGAACAATAGTATGGGAACAGAAAGGATATCATGACATTATTTTTAACACTAACAATAAAATTTAAACATTTTGACATCATATAAATTCATCAATCATTGTACTGCAATGTATATTTCCAAACATTATTCTCAAACTGTATTTGATGGTTTCCCAGTAGGAAAAACCACAGGATGAATATTTTACAAAATATATGCAAAATTAGTTTTCACACTCTACATAAGTGTGGATTACTATACCATACATTGCACAACATGATCAACATGTAAAAACAAGATTGCATTAATTAAAACAATGAATTCAGATCTGACAGATTTTAATCATAAACAGAACAATATTACCCATAAATTCCAATTCCATATCCATATATAGATGGAGAAGGATTAAAGACCCATATACTATATAAGGCATGAATGTATACAGAGAAATAGAAGGAAAAATGATGTATATTGAAAAGTTAATACATTCCCTTTTGGGTTAATAGATTATATCTATATATCCTTTTAATATCTCTGTATACTAAAAATACAAACAGATTATATATACTCCATAGTATTCATTTTATTACACTTTGTGCCTCAAATACTATAGGATGTGGAAACTGGATAAACTTATTACCACAGAGACAGGAAAAGAATGACCTTAAAAAGTCACAATCATACCCCTGTACTAATACAATGGGTTAATAGAGAGATGAAGAGAGGAAGGACAAGGTTTGGATTATAAACTACATATATGTATAATGCATAGGAACTCCTACAATAAAGAAATTATCTCAATAAAGATAATTAAAATTTATATTTGATTGGGACAACTAAATTAAAAATAAAAATAAATATAAAAAAATAAATATGAATAATGAAATGAAGATTAGGGAAAAATGATAATAAACACCTCTTCAAATATTATAGGGGGTGGATGGATGGGGATAAAGGATTGGGTATTGTGAAGGATTGAAAAATATTGAAATGGACGCATATTCCCTTCAGGACTATATAGATAGGAAGATAATTCCCAGGGGACTGAGAATAACAAAAGCTCCCACTTTTGAGACTAATATAGAATTCACTAAGGAATGGAATGATACTATGGACAATTGTTCCTTCTCCTTAATGAGACTCTTGATACAATTTAGGGATAATAAAGTGAAAGAACTCGAATTAGAAATTGATAGTATCCAAGAGGTCTTGAAACCATTTGTAGATACGAGGGACTTCAAAGAGTTTAATGAAATCACTGAGAAAAGAGTTCTCACTTTTGAGAAGGAAGTGACGGAAAGAAAGGATCTTAAATTGAGTAGAGATAAAGAGGATTATGCGACAGACAAAGTCAGGGTTTGGAAACGTAATTACAGCCACAATAGGCGAGGTGGGCGATTCCATTCAGGTTCCAGACGTGGTGGAGGGGGGGGACATCACTCCCACACCCCTAGGGGCAGGGAGGGGCAGGATCATGCCCCTAGGGAAAATAGAACCAATTCCCCCTACACCACTGAAGGTTCCAGGATGGCCTCAGCTCCCGGCAGTCGCTTTTCGGCCTTTGAGGTAGAGCCACTGCCGGCAGAGGAGGCCAACAATGTACCATCAAATGGACAATCCCATCTCCCTCCAAACTCTGACATAGGAAAGGACACTAGACCTAAAGAAGTCAAAATAATCAATACATCTCCTCATCATTTTTTAGACAAAGCACCGAGACAAGAAAAGAAGTCCAGAGAGAAGGAGAGAGAAAGAGACAAGGAAAAACAGTATCCGTTATGGGACCGCGAGGCTCCCAACAAATCCCAGAGTCTGGGAAAAAGAGGAGCAGAGGAGTTAGAGCGGGGAGAGTCCAACAGAGGAAGAAGGAGAACAGAAGACGACTAATGATCCCCAGTGAGGGTAATAGTTCAATATTCAATTTATCCACAAAATTATTATCTATTTACGATGTATCTCTGTTGGAGAGGGGACTGTCATTCGCTCCGAATACAGGCCCTTATGCCTTCCAGTTGTTTATGGACCTCAATAGTTTTATTAGGAAACTAACCTTAAAAAGACACTTTAATATACAGGAAACTAACATCAAACATAACAAGGAGACCGATCAAATTAATATACAGGATCTGGCCCATCTAAAGGATCTAACTTCACTGTTGGGAGAATCAGAAGGTGTTTTGAATGCTTCACAGGAATGTATGGACTCTTTGGAGTTATCCATACATCCCACTCCAATTGATAGTACAATAGAGGAAGAGTTAAATATCATACACTCACCTTTTAAACCAAAATCTATATTCTTTCCCTACCAGTCTAAGGGGGGATTCATTGAGGCCTTCTATAGTTTGGTACTGCAGGACTTTGAAGCATTATGCTCTAAGAAACCTAAGATCAATAAAAATCTTAGCCAGGGCGAACTGGACGCACTTAAACAGCTTAAGGATGATCCCTCTATTGTCATTAGGCAGGCAGACAAGGGGGGGGGAGTGGTCATCCAGGATATTTCTGCCTACCTCCAGGAGGCTCGCAGACTCCTGGGTGACCAGGCCTCCTATATTACCCTTGAATCTGATCCAGTCATAGGGTACCAGGATAGTCTCAAAGAGCTTCTTTTTTCAGCACTTACTATGGATATTATTTCTAAAACAGAGTTTAAGTTTTTATTTAATCCACATCCACGTACACCCATTTTTAATCATTTACCTAAAGTGCACAAGTCCTTGACAAACCCCCCTGGCAGGCCCATTGTGTCCGGGGTGGAGTCGATGACGTCGAGCCTGTCCCAGTATGTGGATTACCATCTTCAACCTTTTGTTATAAAACTGAGGTCACATATTAGGGACACGCTCCATGTCATCGAGGCCACCTCTGGCATTAAGTGGAAGTCCACCTACTTATGGGCCACATGCGATGTGGCCTCTTTATATACCTGTATTGACCATGCCAGGGGTGTTGAAGCATTGACTTATTGGCTTGACAAGGATTTGTGCATGCCTATAAAACACAAGTTATTTATTTTGGAGTGTGTTAAATTTATTTTAAATCACAATTATTTTTTGTTTGAAGAGATTTTTCATCTACAAATCTGTGGAACGGCTATGGGAACGAGGTTCGCTCCTAGCTACGCAAATCTCTTCATGGGTTATTGGGAGGAGAGATTTGTGTGGCAGAATTCCAAACTCGGAGCGGGCCTCGTGTACTATGGCCGTTTCATAGATGATATGATTTTTATATGGGACGGAGAGGAGGCAGAACTACAGGATATTCTTAAATCATTTGATGAAAACCCTTTAGGATTAAAATTCACATTTAATATAGATGCCACTTCTATAGTCTTTTTGGATCTATTACTCACATCTGATGATAATTTAGATATTATTACAGCTACACACTTTAAAGAAGTCTCAGTTAACAACTATGTACATGCGTCCAGCAACCATCACAAACAGTGGCTACACAATATTCCTCTTGGACAGTTTCACCGAATCAGGAGAAACTGTTCAAGAGATATTGATTTTGTTCAGCAGTCAGGAGAACTTAGTTTAAAATTTAAACAGAAGGGTTATGATAACCAACTAATTAATGAGTCCTTTAAGAAAGTCAGCTCCATGGATAGATCAACTATGTTAAAAACATCTATAAATAGACAGGTCACTTCACGTCTGAGTTATAACTCACCAGCAATTAGAGACGAAACTGCTACATCTAGTGTAAGGTTTATTACCACCTACAATCAGTCTCATAAGGTAATTCAAAAAATTATGAGCAATCACTGGGGAGTTCTCAGATGTGATCCACATTTGAAAGGCATTCTTTCGGATCGTGCATCAATTGTCTACAGGAAGGCCAGAAGCATGAAGAGTATTTTAGCTCCATCCAAATTAAAAACAGCAAATAACTCAGATAAAACAACTTCAAAAGGCCCCTTAGGAAATCATAAATGTGAACGAGGCAGGTGTATCACCTGTAGACACTTGAAGGCCCGGTCCGAATTCAGTTCCTCCAACAGAGATACTATCTATCAGGTCAGGAATCACATAAATTGTCTCAGTTCATTCGTAGTGTACTGCATCCAGTGTGGTTGCGGTCTACGTTATGTGGGGCGCACCACCAGATCCCTCTGCACTCGTTTCCTAGAGCACAGAAGGAGTGTCATTAAGGGACTAAACACAAACAGTATTTCCCGACACTATAAAATTACACACAACCAGGACCCAAAATGCATGTCAATTATGGGCCTGGAATTCATCTCTCCCGGTGCTCTGGGGGGCGATCGATATAAGATCTTGTGCAGACAGGAGACTTATTGGATCCACCAGTTGGGGACTCTTACCCCTGGTGGACTCAATGAGTGTCTGGATGCTAGTACACTGGTCTGATCTCCTGGCCTCTTGGACTCTCCTCGCTCTCCTCAAAGGAACCTATGGATGGTTCCTACCTGCGGTCCTCTTTTTTCCACACTCCTCAATAGTTCTATTTCCCTTCCTCCCTTCCCATCCCACATTCCCCTCCCCTCAGCCCTCCTTCCCATTCATTTCAATATTTTTCAATCCTTCACAATACCCAATCCTTTATCCCCATCCATCCACCCCCTATAATATTTGAAGAGGTGTTTATTATCATTTTTCCCTAATCTTCATTTCATTATTCATATTTATTTTTTTATATTTATTTTTATTTTTAATTTAGTTGTCCCAATCAAATATAAATTTTAATTATCTTTATTGAGATAATTTCTTTATTGTAGGAGTTCCTATGCATTATACATACATGTAGTTTATAATCCAAACCTTGTCCTTCCTCTCTTCATCTCTCTATTAACCCATTGTATTAGTACAGGGGTATGATTGTGACTTTTTAAGGTCATTCTTTTCCTGTCTCTGTGGTAATAAGTTTATCCAGTTTCCACATCCTATAGTATTTGAGGCACAAAGTGTAATAAAATGAATACTATGGAGTATATATAATCTGTTTGTATTTTTAGTATACAGAGATATTAAAAGGATATATAGATATAATCTATTAACCCAAAAGGGAATGTATTAACTTTTCAATATACATCATTTTTCCTTCTATTTCTCTGTATACATTCATGCCTTATATAGTATATGGGTCTTTAATCCTTCTCCATCTATATATGGATATGGAATTGGAATTTATGGGTAATATTGTTCTGTTTATGATTAAAATCTGTCAGATCTGAATTCATTGTTTTAATTAATGCAATCTTGTTTTTACATGTTGATCATGTTGTGCAATGTATGGTATAGTAATCCACACTTATGTAGAGTGTGAAAACTAATTTTGCATATATTTTGTAAAATATTCATCCTGTGGTTTTTCCTACTGGGAAACCATCAAATACAGTTTGAGAATAATGTTTGGAAATATACATTGCAGTACAATGATTGATGAATTTATATGATGTCAAAATGTTTGAATTTTATTGTTAGTGTTAAAAATAATGTCATGATATCCTTTCTGTTCCCATACTATTGTTCATTATTGTTTTTTATCATTGTGCTTGAATTGCACATTTGTAATTATTGTATGTTCATTCCTTAAGTGCATTAGTCCCTATCAGCCCTTAGAAAACCAGTCCCCAATATGATTAGCATTTATGGTATATACCAGCTTTATTCAATACCACTCAGGTTTTATTAATCACCCGATCACGGGTTGCCTGGCAACGGACTGGCTATAAGAGGGCTGGACTTGATCTCTTTCGACATCAGCCCTTTGAGAAAGTTACCGGTCAGGTGACGAAACGCGTTAGGGTACTGAGAGCGCGATCACGTCATCACGACGACGCCGCGCACGCGCAGCAGCCTACACCAAGCGCGGGAATACGATCGGCGGCCATTGAAAGTGTGAGCTGGAGCCTTGGACTCTGTGCAGAGAGCGAACGGAGCCTTCATCATCTGATCGCTGGTTATCGTGTCTGGCAGCCCTGAAGGAGTCCACGGAGACGTGTTCCAGTATCCAGAACCGGATGGTGGTGATATTATCACAAATTGTCTTTTAACTATTTGCATCCTGTAAGTGCGATTCCTACCCCCCCCTACCCCCCATCCCCTTCCTTGTTTTAATAAATTTTATGCAGTATTATGCTATGGGGCGTGCGCTCTCTCTCTTTTTCTGTCTATATATATATATATATATATATATATATATAATATATGGGCATGATGAAGCCACTGTACAAATGTACGGGTGAAGGGTGGGGGTAGTTGGCTGGGGAGGGTGGTTCTATAGCCGCTAATGTAATGAAGCTGCTTTAATTTATTTTTTTATTAATATACCGAGAGAGAGTAATGATAGACAGCACTCAAAAAATCACTGATAATCTTACGCAAGATGCAGGGTGCAAAATAGAGGACCAAAAGAAGGACTGAATTCCTCCTAAATAATTACAAAACAGTAATAATAGTTCCAGCACTCACTGACTAATGGAATAAATCTCAGGAGTAGGTAAATGCCAAATCAAAAAAAAAGTGTTTAATATCTACACAAGTTAAATACACGGAGCGATGTGACACACACACAATAATATAAAACACACAATGAAAAAAATAGGTAGTACAAGGAAAAAAACAGGGATAAGGAGTGGAGAGCAAATAGGGAAAAAAAAGGGGGGGGCACAATGGGCAATAAATGGTGATAGACAGGGGGGCAACGTTTTGGGGACAAACCCCTTCCTCAGGCCCATTCCCTCTAGTCCTCAAGGGGACAAAGAGGTACTTCCCTTACCCCAATGCCCTAACAACAATAAACAACACCCCTAACAACTAGGCAAATGAAAAAAACCTCTAAGCAATAAATGCTAGAATCTGATATAGCACTGGAGAGACTGACAAGTGTAAATTCCAAAAAATAGTTTAGCGTCAAACCACAGGGTATAAGTCAGCAAACGTAGTCTCAAGCACTTCTCCTCTCCTGCTGCAAGGGGGGATTATTTGTTCCCCTATTTGCTCTCCACTCCTTATCCCTGTATTTTTCCTTGTACTACCTATTTTTTTCATTGTGTATTTTATATTATTGTGTGTCACATCGCTCCGTGTATTTAACTTGTGTAGATATTAAACACTTTTTTTGATTTGGCATTTACATACTCCTGAGATTTATTCCATTAGTCAGTGAGTACTGGAACTATTATTACTGTTTTTTATTTTATTAATATTGTTCGGGAGCAGGGGGTCTCCTACTGTAAGCTGAACCGCTTTGATTTCTGGCTCAGGGACCCCATGCTTCCCGTGTTACAGGCCTCGGTATGGGGCATCGGTTGCCGGTATCCCATTGTTTACATGTCACACTTCACGCGATGTGGACGCAATACAAATGGCGGTGACACTGGCACCCAATGCCCCATACCGTGGCCTGTAACTCGGGAAGCAGGGGGTCCCCGAGGCTGAAATCAATGTGGTTCAGCTCTGGAGACCCCCTGCCCTAGCACACTATTAAAAAAAAATACATTAAAGCAGCTTCATTACCATAGCGGATATTCGTTAAGGCAATGAAGGAGTTATGGCACAATAGCATGTTTATTGGGGACAATTGCCCCCAATAAACATTGCAATACACAACACACACACCCGCACACTATTAATAAAAATGACATTAAGGCAGCTTCATTACCATAGCGGCTATCCGCTACTGTAATGAATTATTGTTTATTGATACGTGTGTTTTGACTCTAGTGTAGATGTGCAGGGGGTCTCCGGAGCAGAACCGCATTGGTTTTATGTCCGGGGACCCCCTGCTTCCCGAGATACAGGCCCCGTTATGGGGTGCCGGTATCCCTCTGCTTTGTTTACAACCCACGTAAAGGAGAGATGATGCTCAAATGCCTGGTCCAATCCCAAAATATAGTCCATTCATGAAAGGGAAAGAGCACACTGGGTATATAATTAATGTAGTAATAATTCAAATCTACTTAAACCTAAAGAGAGGCTCTAGAACACCCTGAAGGTGGGGGATAGGCATACAGAAATACCTCCCCCCTCCTCATTGGGTTGGCCCTAAGTATGAGTACTCACAAGTCCCCAGCAGCTCACCCCAAAGCGTGCAGCTGTGTCCAAGTCCAGAGAAATCCAATGCAATGTGTGTGCAGCGCACAGCAAGAGAGAGAGAGAAGCAGGTCTGGCAGAAAAATAATCACTTTAATGGGAATCCATAAAAATCGAGGGTTGCCATTAAAGTGATTATTTTTCTGCCAGACCTGCTTCTCTCTCTCTCTCTTGCTGTGCGCTGCACACACATTGCATTGGATTTGTTTACAACCCACGGTCACGTGATCAGGACATTTAAAAGCAGAGGGATACCGGCACCCCATAACGGAAACAAGCTAGCAGATACTCTCACAGCTGCCACCAGGCTAAGGCTGCGGCCCCGGTGTTGACTGCTGCCTTGTGTACCTTGCGTCCTGGCGGTGAGTGCATAGCTTTAAACCATGATCTGCAGGGAATGTTGGGAGGCAGTGGGGGCATGGCCAAAATGGAGTGGGGAACGGGGGGCACATCCATGACATCAGGCAAAACACAAAGCACAGCCCAGCAGCTCAAAGCACTGCACCAAGCACAGCTCCCATTGGTCAAAACTATCTGCCCTGCCATTGGCTCCCAGCACAACACGTGACCGTGTCGCTGCATGGGATGATACATTTCTTGTCTCCCCTGCTGGCTGATGCGCCACAGCTCTTCGTGAGTCAAGACAACAGAACCCACTGGGGCCTGCCTGATTGAAGTGAATGTCTGGTGTGTGGCACGCACACCGTCGCCGCGCGCACCGCCATCACCAGCGGGGACTCAGCCTAAATTCTCTCAAGACTTCAGCTGTCTCATATTTTTAAAGGAGCAATCCAAGCAAGGGGTCTCCGGAGCTGAAACTCATTAATTTTAGCTACAGGGAGCCCCTGCTTCCAAAGATACGTACCTTCTTAGTAGAGCTTTCAAGTTTATAGCTACCACATCATGCGGGCCAATTGGAAGCTGAACCTGATGATGTCACTGTGACAGTAGGGGTAAATATGGCTGCTGTTAATAAAGGTTAAGTCTGCCATTATCCCTACCTGTCAGTAATACATTGGTATTGTATTATATGTTATGTATATATGTATGTCCTTGCTTGGTTCCAGCACCTCAAGAATCAGGGGTTAATATGTTTGCAGGAGAATTGGGGTGCCGTTGCGAGTGTGTGCAGTGCAATATCACTAAACAGAAGCTCTGGAGCGGACATTGCAACTGACCTAACAAACACTAGCAAAGGATTCTTGCCGCATGTATCAGTGTGTACTGAACGAGCGCCAGGTTGAATAGTGGAGAAGTTCTTGTAGCCGGGGGAGCCCAAATTGGAGGTGACATGGCGTGCAGGTTCCACATCCGGTTTGCAAGGAGCGTGAGGCATCCGACTACAGATGAAGCCACGAGGATCCGTTTGCAGAGTCGGAGTTTGAGAATTTCTCATAACTGCTCGTATTCAAGCTCTGTTTGTGAGTGTGCACTTATTATTTTGTCCAGTTCCATAAAATTGTCAAACTTTATTACACTAGGAGTGCGCCTGTTTTCTTCTTTTTGTGTTTGTAGATATCTTTCAAGGAATTGGTGATTCCGGTGTCCAGGCTGCAAAGACTCCGGAGGACTGTGTATTGAGACTGGTTTTTACTATTTTTACTATATTTTTCATTAGATTTTTTACTACATTTTTTACCTTTGTTTGTATTTTGTATTAGTAATACCTGATTGCATATTTTGTTTATTATAGTATTTTAGTACAGCACTTGTTCTATTGGCAAGTATATAAAAAGGTGGGGACGGAGACCCCTTGCAGACAGAGCCTGCAGAGAGTTACACTGGCGACACGTTTTATTGAAGTGCGGCCAGTTCCGCAAGCCGGGAGATTTCCCGGCTTGCTAGTGGCATCCCCTCGGCGTGCCGCGCGTCACCGATGCGTGGTCACGCGTCATCGGGTGCCTGCGCCCCCTGCACGCGCGTCCAGGGCTCCCCGAGGGAGCCCTGGTGTCCCGCGATGTGGGGGACGGCGGCAGGGGGTTCCGGGGGACCTGGCGGACCCGGCAGCGGGAGGAAGAAAGCCCCGATCGGAGGGCGCTCCTCCGCTGCTTCGGCGCGCCCCCGGCACCCTCCGGCGCGCGCCAGGTTACTGCTGCGGCCGAGAACGGGCAAATGCTCGAATAAACTCGGCCGCAGCAGTACAGAGGTGTTGCTGTGACAGGGAGAAACTGCAGTGTCCACTCCAGTGCTGGTCTCAGGCCTGAACAACAGTCATGTAGGCACTGGGCAAGAAGAGAGAATAGGGGAAATCTCTGCAAGAAGGTCCCTGCAACTAGGTATGCAGGGTATCCCCCAGTTTCCCCAGTCGGGTATGTGTGATGTTTGTGTGTTTTGCATAGCTGTGGATATACTTTTCCAATAAATTAATTTAATAAACTCTCGTGTTCTTTCTGGCGATATTGATCCCTGGTATTAGTCCTGGTCTCCCGAGACAGTCACAGCTTCCTATTGGTCCGCAGGGCACGGGAGCTTTAAAACGCCACCATAACATGAACCCTGGTAGCCGAGCAGAGTGGCTACAAGCACCTCCTATGGAGGTAAGTATCTCTGGAAGCAGGGGGTCCACGGAGCTGAAATTAATGGGATTCAGCTCAGTGGAACCCCTGCTTCAATCCAAGTTTAAAAAAAAAAAGAATAATGATTCCTGCTTTAATCTTCTGTGCAACGTGCAACTGTCACATACGCCCATAACATAAATTATCTGCAACCATCCATGAAATGTCTTTCAATATAATGTATAACCTTTATTCATTTAATGCAAACATGTATTGTCACCATAACTCTGTGCTCAGGACATACTTGAAAGCAAGAGGTAACTTTCAATGTATTACTTCCTGGTAAAACATTTTTATAAATAAAATAATGAATTATTCTGTTTCCAACATGTGACACTCACTTCAAATGACTGATACTGCCTGTAAGAGATGTGTGCAGAGGTATGCAAATGGAGACTGTTTAGGGTGAAATTATATCTTGGCTTTATTGAGCCTGTTCCTTTATCCAGGCAAAACATACAAAAACAACAAAATAACAAACCCCTATCCCTTTGTAAGGGCTAACTTACTTCCCCAGACCCTACCTGCAGGACTGGAGGGATATTCCTATTACTAGCCTATCACCCCAAAGTCTCAGGAAGTACCTTACGCGGGTGACCCTCCATGGCAGTCTCTGGCAGGTCCCTGTGTCCTCTGTGTCCAGGAAATATAGGTCTCTGGGTGTTTTGAGCTCAGCACAGCCTTTGTGCGCAAGACAGTGTCTGTGTGCAGGCTTCTCTGCTCTCCTTCTGTCAGCCCAAATGTCAGCTAAGGAATTGTGTCTCACATGAGGCTTTTTACAGAGCTCCCATTAGTCCAGGTGGAGACCAGTTAATTGAGTGGCTGCAATCAACTATCTCTCTGTCGGATTCTCACAGCTCTGAGGCTGCTTTATTTAAACTGGGATAAGTCCCTGTTACATACCTCCCCTGTTTGTGGGAAGCTCGGGCTTACCGCGGCCAATGCCCATCCTTTCACTCTCACTCGAGATATCCCTGTGGCTCGAAAAAGTGGACGGAGAACAAGAACCATCAGTCCCACTGGGATTGGAGCCCTTTCTCCAGGTTATTAGTGACTCCTCCAGAAGGTGCTTGAGATCAGCACTCCTCAGTCACTCGAGGAGGATGTTTTCCAAGTACAGTCTTTCTACTAACCGCTTGGTCGTGAGTTTTCCCCTGCGTTGGACGATCCTTTCTTTATAGGCAGACTGTATGGCGACAGTCGTCGAGGTTTTATGCCAATATCTTTCTCTTGCCATCTTTTCCATGGTTTCAATTTAGCACTAAATCTCCATTCCATGTAACCCTTGCTCAGGTCTTGCAAAGCCTCTGTCAGCTTACTTTTGAATCCTGTCTAATGTCTGGAATCTATTTCTACTATCTTCGACTCGTGCCATTTCATGGTACAGTATCATTTAAAGCTGCAGTTCAGTCTTTTTTTTTTTTTTTTTTTTACATTTATTTTTTTACTTCAATAGTTTTATGTGTGCAATCTCTAATTAGCTAAAGAACAGTATAGCTGCAGCTCAATTTGTTTTCCATGTATTGATAGGTCGAAATTTGGTGACATATTAAAAGCTGGCATTTGTTTATAATCTGCTTGACTGGCAGTGGAAGCTCATGAATATTCATGACCACTGCTGCATTGACAAGTGCTAGAGGGAGGGCAGGGGTGTGCCAGAGCTTGTGACAGGACAAGAAGGGGCAGTGCCTTAGCAAATGGCTGTTAAAATAGAATACAAGAAAATTGGTCTTTCAAAGTTGTTTTTTTAAAAACAGAAAATGCTAAAAGTATTTTTTCTTACTACAGAACTGATTTATTAAAAAAAACAAACATGCAGGATATTGACTGAACTGCAGCTTTAAAGAGCATTCAAGAATAGCTATTTGAGTTTTCAGCTCTTGAAGCTGTCCTTCTGCACTTCTTTTTCCACTTAATGTAGTTGCCAGTTCAGCTTCTTTGGAGTTGAGTTGCGATTCCACATCTCCCAATTGACTCAAAGCAAGGCTTAAATCTGTTTCCTTTTCTCTATTTCTGATCTGCAGCTGCCGGTACTCCTCCCGGACTTTGTCCAGCTTCAGCTGCAGCTGGGCCCTCTTATTGTCCAGCAATTTGCTGTCATCACCATCTTGGCCTCATAGCGCAGTGTCAGGCTGGCCACTTTATGAACGGACACCTCTTCACTCTCTTAATTTTTTCTGAGCTGTATCTTGAGCTCAGCCATCTGCGTCTGAAGAGCTGCTTGTTGCTGGTATGTGTGTTTAGCGGCCAGCTTTAGCCTTTCCACTTCTAGGCTTTGCTGCAAGTTTAACTCATCAGCGAGAGATCCCTGTTTCTTGAGTGCATCCTGCAATTCTCCTCTGAGGGCCTTCATATTTTGGAGCTTTGCAGATTTTATCGCCAAGGTTGCTGCTGCCTACGATTTCCACGCCTCTTTCTCCTGGGCGTACTGCCTTTTGAGGATGGAGCAGCCATTCTGCTTCTCCATCTCTTACTCTAGTTTCTGGACCTTCTCATGCTCCCTCTCATACAGAGTCAACTGGCCTCTAAGCTTGGCCTCCAGCGATGCTATGGTTATGCTCAAGGTAGCCTTCAGTTCCTCATGCTGTTCTGTAAAGATATACTTGGTTCTTAGACATTCCTGCAGTACTTGCACTTCCTTAGCAGTCTGCAGATTTTCTTCCTGCAGAGTTCTCTGCTTCTCCTCGGCATTCTGGATGTGCGTACGCAGACTTGTAGTTGGTTCTGCAGTAAGTGCTATGCTTGTGTGCGTTGCTCCAAATCAGAATTTACCTCTTTCAGGCTGGTATTTTCTCTTTTTACTGTCTCTATAATTTTCAGGGCCTCTTCGTTGTCCTCCTTCCATTTATGCACTTCTGAGTTGAGACTTCCGGTTCCTGGCATGAGACTTCTATGTCTAGGTTAAGGATGTGAAGCTCCTTCTGAGAGACTTTAAGATCCATATTAAGCCTGAGAACATCGTTTTGAGAGGTGTCCAGCTCCTCGGCGAGACTGTGAAGTTTCTTTTTAGAGACTTGCAGTTCTTTGTGGCAACTGCTGATCTCTTGGTGTGAGGCATCCAGCTCTATGCAGAGAGTATGAACCTCATTCTGAGAGACTTCCAACTCTCTATGGCAATTGCGAACCTCTTGCTGAGAGACTGTAATCTCTTTCAATGCCTCCTCATACTTCTGTTTGAGATTAGCAATCATTCAGTCAGACTTGCTCTGCTTTTCATCCATGGCGGAAATAGTAGTGTTCGCAGTATCTAGATCTGTCCTTAAATCCTCCAATTCGGTCTTAGCCGTGGAGTAAATGTAAGGAATCCGTTCCTGGTTTTGGCTGGAGCTCACTCTTGCAGAGTTGGTGAGCTCTTACACAGACCTTCCCTTGGTTTTGCAAGCACTATCACCTGTGCTTGCAATCACTGCAACTCTGTCTCTCTGGTCTGGCATTGGAGGAATTCCCACACACCCCTGTCTTGGGATTGGCTATCTGCCCTTCTTATACTGGCCTCTCCCTTTGACTAATTGCTGAGCATAACCCAAGGTTCACTTGGATGTAACTGTGTTTGCCACAAGCTACTTTGCCTTAGCCTTGAAAAACTGATGCTACCAAAATTGTGCATATAAATAATCTACAGTAGATCCGAAAATGTCACAGGATAAATCACTTCTTAAATGCACTCCTTTTCAGCGTCCCAATAATAGATCCATGAAGTGGTATAAAAGGAGTGATACTGTGTACATATGACTATCATACGGTACGGGGCTAAAGTGTGGTAGGGAGGGTATAGAGCCTCGGTACAGCCGTGTCCCCTGTAAGGGAACTATGAACGGCTTTTTAAATCACTGTAGTCCTCCACCACTGCCCTCACATACCCGGTGTCCATACACAGCAATGTTCCCCAACAAGGGGTAGTACTCACGATCTTGACACGCCGGGTCCAAACTCCTAAGCAGACAACAGGCTCCGCTGATCCGGAAATGCAATGACGCGTGCTCCAGCCAACAGTAGAAATAAACAGGAATAGGGGTATTCAGGCGGTTCACAGCTGCCGTCGGGGCACGAAAACAGGAATCCACACGCAATCAATTAAAAGGCTGTTTAATAAGGTCATATACACCAAAAAGCGTTCTGCTACAAAGAAAAAACTCTGACGCGTTTCGTCCGCAAGTAGGGACTTTGTCAAAGAGTCTCTTTGACAAAGTCCCTACCTGCGGACGAAACGCGTCAGAGTTTTTTCTTTGTAGCAGAACACTTTTTGGTGAATATGCACTTATTAAACATCCTTTTTAATTGATTGCGTGTGGATTCCTGTTTTCGTGCCCTGACGGCAGCTGTGAACCGCCTGAATACCCCTATTTCTGGATGTGAAAAACGTCAGCATTTTCCTTGTGACCACAGCACATTGCTTGCTGCTGCAGTTCCTTGGCACATTGAAAAAAATATTCCTCTGACTGCTGCCCTTTTTCTGGGGCTACATAGGGGTCATCCTCATCATCTGAATAAGCAGGGACACTGCTCCGTGTGGCTGGGCTCTTTACACCAGGAACACATTTTCTTCCCCATTCTTGAAGAGTCTGTATTTGACTTCAGATGGGCGGCCATTTTAAAATCCCATTTTTTTTTCTTCACACAAGTTGTGGGGTAGACTTTGGTCACAGCATCAGTACCTTGTGTGGGTAACAGTCTGTCGCAATCTTCCCAGTCAAACTGTGTTGTTGGGGCTTTCTCCAGTGCAGTGTAGTTTTCCTGCCCTTTAATTCTGGTCACTTCTGCACGTGACTCTTTCTTTTGTTTATCAGGCTGTTGCAAGAACTGTATGCCGGCAAAAGCACAACAAATTTCACAGGCAGTCTCTGGGGCCCCTTTGAAATTCTAGGGCCACCTTTCATCCCAACTTCTGACACCATATGTAAGAGACGCGTGCAGAGGTGTATGAAAATGGAGACTGTTTTAGGGTGAAATTATATCTTGGCTTTATTGAGCCTGTTCCTTTATCCAGGCAAAACATACAAAAACAACAAAATAACAACCCCCCCACCCCCTTGTAAGAGCTAACTTACTCCCCCAGACGCTATCTGCAGGACTGGAGGGATATTACCATTACCAGCCTGTCACCCCAAACTCCCAGGAAGTACCTAAGGGCCGTTCTATAGTGCGGCCGTGTACTACGCCATGCACACGCATGGCAGATATAGATGGCTGAGGTTAGTCAGCCCTTCTATACAAGGGCCGCCCGCGCGCACGGCAGGGAGCGGGGAGCCAACGGACAGTGGCGAAGACGTGGAAAATCTTCTTTTCGCGCTGCTACCGGCGCTCAAATGTAAGTATATGTGTGTGTGTGTGTGTGTGTGTGTGTGTGTGTGTGTGTGTGTGTGTGTGTGTGTGTGTGTGTGTGTGTGTGTGTGTGTGTGTGTGTGTGTGTGTGTGTGTGTGTGTGTGTGTGTGTGTGTGTGTGTGTGTGTGTGTGTGTCAATGATTGCACAACTAAAAAAATATATATTTATTAAACTTTTTTTTTCTTTAAAAAATCTTATTTAGGACTTCCTTCACTCATAAACCCATGCACACCATATACTCACACATATACTCACACATATACACACACATACAGAGTACCTGTAGCTCCCAGCTCTATAACAGGGCCGCACGGCCGCATGCAGTATAGAACGGGCCTTAAGCAGGTGACCGTCCATGGCAGTTTCTGGCAGGTTCCTGGATCCTCTGTGTCCAGGAAATATAGGTCTCTAGGTGTCCTAATCTCAGCACAGCCTTTGTACTCAAGACAGTGTTGGTGTACAGGCTTCTCTGCTCTCCTTCTGTCAGCTCAAATGTGAGCTAAGGAATTTCTCTCCTGTGTCTCACACGAGGCTTTTTACAGAGCTTTCACTAGTCCAGGTGGAGACTAGTTAATTGAGTGGCTGCAAGCAATTATCTCTCTGTTGGATTCTCAGAGCTCTGAGGCTGCTTTATTTAAACAGGGATAAGTTCCTGTTACACTGCCCCCATGTGACACTCACTCCTGAGTGATACTGTCCCCATGTGACACTCACTTCTAATGAGTGATACCTGCCACCATGTGGCACTCACTTCTAATGAGTGATACCTGCCCCCATGTGACACTCACTCCTAATGAGTGATACTTGCCCCATATGACACTCATTCCTGAGTGATATCTACCCCCATGTGACACTGACTTCTGAGTGGTACCTGCCTCCATGTGACACTCACTCCTAATGAGTGATACCTGCTCCCATGTGACACTCACTGATAATGAGTAATACCTGCCCCCATGTGACACTCACTCCTAATGAGTGATACCTGCCCCCATGTGACACTCACTCCTAATGAATGATACTGCCCCCATGTGACACTCACTCTTAATGAGTGATACTGCCCCATGTGACACTTACTCCTAATGAGTGATAACACTCACTCCTAATGACTGATACATTCCCCTATGTGAAACTCACTCCTAATGCGTGATACCTGCCTCCATGTAACACTCACTCCTAATGAGTGATACCTGCCTCCATGTAACACTCACTCCTAATGAGTGATACCTGCCTCCATGTGACACTCACTCCTAATGAGTGATGCTGAACCCATGTGACACTCACTCCTAATGAACGATACCTGCCCCATGTGACACTCACTCCTAATGATCGATACCATCGTCATGTGACACTCACGTCTAATGAGTGTTACCTGCCCCCATGTAACACTCACTCCTAATGAGTAATATCTGCCCCAATGTGGCACTCACTCCAAATGAGTGCTACTGCTCCCATGTGACACTCACTACTGAGTGATACTGCCCCATGTGACACTTCTAACGAGTGATACCTGACCCACCTGACACTCACTCCTAATGAGAGATACTGCCCCCATCTGACACTCACTCCTGAGTGATACTGCCCCCATGTGACACTCACTCCTAATGTGTGACACCTGCCCCATGTGACATTCACTCCTAATGAATGATACCTGCCTCCATGTAACACTCACTCCTAATGTGTGACACCTGCCCCATGTGACATTCACTCCTAATGAATGATACTGCCCCCATGTGACACTCACTCCTAATGTGTGACACCTGCCCCATGTGACATTCACTCCTAATGAATGATACTGCCCCATGTGACACTCACTTCTTTTTTTTTTTTTCAGATGTTTTTATTAGGCAGGTATACAACAAACAGATACATCAGTTTATTCTTAGCCTAATACAGAGTTTTTTGTTTTTTAGTAGTTAAAATAAAGGAGATAGAGTAGAGCAGAACACCGCCTATTGGGGTGGGGTCTCTGGACCACGTAGTGGATCGGAGGAAGAGAGACAAGAAAAAGAGAAGGACATAGAGAAAAAAGGGGGGGGGGCCTTCCTCCTGCCCCTATCGCCAGGTGCTGGGATCCCTCACCCCGTTTACGCGGATCCTCTGTCCATCCAGTTAGGAGAGGCGTTTGATCAAAATCATTGCACTATCCATGGTTTCCAGATTTTATAGAACTCTGTTGTGGATCTTTTTAGAAAGGCTGTCAGTCTTTCTATGAGCATTACCTCATTGATCCTTTTTTTTAACATTTGCTTGGAAGGAGGAGAGACCTTCTTCCAGGAGGTCGCAATTGTGCACCTTGCCGCTGTAAGAATGAAGGAGATTAATTTCCTTACTGGACGGTCGATTTCGTCTATCGGCCTGGCCAGCAGGTAGGTCAGTGGATCAATAGGTATTGTGAGGTCCGTAACCTCTTTTAATAAAGTTTGTACAGTAAGCCAATATTTCTGAATTTCTGGACATGTCCACCAAATGTGGGCCATGTCCCCCTTTTGTCCACAGCCTCTCCGGCAAAGGTCGGAGGCCAGAGGGAAGATTTGTTTTAGTCTCAATGGGGTAAGATATCAGTGAAATAGTATCTTATAGATATTTTCTTTCGTTGTGGTACATATAGAAGTTCCTGAGGCAGCATCCCATATATCTTCCCAATCCTCTCTGTCTATGACTGTATTCAATTCCGTTGCCCATTTGTGCATATACTGATGGGTCGGAGGATCCGCCGATATCTCCATTCCGGCGTAGATTTTAGTAATTAGACCTTTTTGATGTTCTGCCTTCTGGCATAACTTCTCGAAATCAGTGAGAGGGGGAAATTCAAATTTTGGGGATATTGTTTGTACAAAGTGCCTAATTTGGAGATATTTGAATGTGTCCAATTCTGGGATTTCGTATTTAGTGCGTAATTCCTGGAAGCGCAAAAACTTTCCATGGCTCAATAGATCGGCGATTACCCTGATACCCTTTGATTTGAGTTGATGAAATTGCTGAGACTCACACCCAGGGGGGATTTGGAGTTGTTAAAGATTGGAGTCAGTTGCTCGGAGTTTGAATTTAGTTTTAGATTTCATCCAAACCTCCCAGGTTTGCCTCATTGCTCCTAATTTAAAATTTTGGGATTGCATGTCCCCTCCATCTATGCTCCAAAGGCAAGCTGGCAGAGGAGGCGTTTTAGCATGGCAAGACTCTATATCAAGCAAACAATATTGGCCCGGATCCGCATTCCACGCTACTACTGTACTTGTCTTAATTGTGCCGCCTGATAGTACTTAGCTAGGTCTGGGACTCCCAGTCCACCTCTCTCTCTTGATGATAACAGAACTGATCTAGCAATCCTGGGCTTTTTGCCTTGCCAAATAAAATTAAACAACCTATTTTGGATGTTTTTTAGTTCAGAGCCAGGGACACGGATCGGGAGTGTCTGGAAGAGATAAAGCAAACTGGGGAGTATATTCATTTTGACCGAGATCATTCTTTTGATCCATAAGATCTGGTAGCCTTCCCATTTCTCCAGATCTTTTTTAATTTTCCCAAAGAGGGCCGGATAGTTGTACTGATATAAAGAGTGGTAGTCTCTTGATACATTAACTCCCAAGTATTTGATGTATGTGGAACTCCATCTGTAATTAAAATTTAGTTTGAGTAACTTCACTTCTGGCTCTGGTAGATTTAGATTTAGGGCTTCAGATTTATCATTATTATTTTTGTATCCTGATATTTTACCAAAATCCCATAGTTCGTTTTGAAGGTTGGGAAGGGAAGTTTGTGGCTGAGTTAAGGTCAAGATAATGTCATCTGCAAATAGAGAGATTTTGTCATTTGTTTCTCCAATTACTACGCCCTAGATGTTTATATTTTCTCGAATTCTGGCTGCTAGTGGTTCAATAGTCAAAACGAAGAGGAGGGGTGAAAGAGGACAACCTTGTCTCGTCCTGTTTTTAATTTCAAACCTCTCTGTGTTTCCCCCTGGGAGCCTAACCATGGCAGACGGGTTGTGGTAGAGCATCCAAACTCCTTCTAAATATGAGTCCTTAAAACCAAATTTCTTCAATGTATTCTCTAGAAATAGCCAATCAATCCTATCAAAAGTCTTCTCTGCGTCTAGGCTTAACAGAACTGCCTTGGAACCAGTGAGATGGACATGATCAACAATATTTATTATCTTGCGGGTGTTGTCTGAGGCTTGTCTGCCCGCGACAAACCCCACTTGGTCTATATTTATTAAGTTGGGCAATATAGGATTCAACCTGTTGCGACACTCACTTCTAATGAGTGATACCTGTCCCATGTGACACTTCTAATGAGTGATACCTGCCCCCATGTGACACTCACGCCTAACGAGTGATACTTGCCCCATATGACACTCATTCCTGAGTGATATTTACCCCCATGTGACACTCACTTCTGAGTGGTACCTGCCTCCATGTGACACTCACTCCTAATGAGTGATACCTGCTCCCATGTGACACTCACTGATAATGAGTAATACCTGCCCCCATGTGACACTCACTCCTAATGAGTGATACCTGCCGCCATGTGACACTCACTCCTAATGAATGATACTGCCCCCATGTGACACTCACTCTTAATGAGTGATACTGCCCCATGTGACACTTACTCCTAATGAGTGATAACACTCACTCCTAATGACTGATACATTCCCCCATGTGAATCTCAAACCTAATGAGTGATACCTGCCCCCATGTGACACTCACTCCTAATGAGTGATACCTGCCTCCATGTAACACTCACTCCTAATGAGTGATACCTGCCTCCATGTGACACTCACTCCTAATGAGTGATGCTGCCCCCATGTGACACTCACTCCTAATGAACGATACCTGCCCCATGTGACACTCACTCCTAATGAGTAATATCTACCCCAATGTGGCACTCACTCCTAATGAGAGATACTGCCCCCATCTGACACTCACTCCTGAGTGATACTGCCCCAAATGACACTCACTCCTAATGTGTGACACCTGCCCCATGTGACATTCACTCCTAATGAATGATACTGCCCCCATGTGACACTCACTTTTTTTTTCCAGACGTTTTTATTAGGCAGGTATACAACAAACAGATACATCAGTTTATTCTTAGCCTAATACAGAGTTTTTTGTTTTTTAGTAGTGAAAATAAAGGAGATAGAGTAGAGCAGAACACCGCCTATTGGGGCGGGGTCTCTGGACCACGTAGTGGATCGGAGAAAGAGAGACAAGAAAAAGAGAAGGACATAGAGAAAAAAGGGGGGGGGGGGGCTTCCTCCTGCCCCTATCGCCAGGTGCCGGGATCCTTCACCCCGTTTACGCGGATCCTCTGTCCATCCAGTTAGGAGAGGCGTTTGATCAAAATCATTGCACTATCCATGGTTCCCAGATTTTATAGAACTCTGTTGTGGATCTTTTTAGAAAGGCTGTCAGTCTTTCTATGAGCATTACCTCATTGATCCTTTTTTTTAACATTTGCTTGGAAGGAGGAGAGACCTTCTTCCAGGAGGTCGCAATTGTGCACCTTGCCGCTGTAAGAATGAAGGAGATTAATTTCCTTACTGGACGGTCGATTTCGTCTATCGGCCTGGCCAGCAGGTAGGTCAGTGGATCAATAGGTATTGTGAGGTCCGTAACCTTTTTTAATAAAGTTTGTACAGTAAGCCAATATTTCTGAATTTCTGGACATGTCCACCAAATGTGGGCCATGTCCCCCTTTTGTCCACAGCCTCTCCGGCAAAGGTCGGAGGCCAGAGGGAAGATTTGTTTTAGTCTCAATGGGGTAAGATATCAGTGAAATAGTATCTTATAGATATTTTCTTTCGTTGTGGTACATATAGAAGTTCCTGAGGCAGCATCCCATATATCTTCCCAATCCTCTCTGTCTATGACTGTATTCAATTCCGTTGCCCATTTGTGCATATACTGATGGGTCGGAGGATCCGCCGATATCTCCATTCCGGCGTAGATTTTAGTAATTAGACCTTTTTGATGTTCTGCCTTCTGGCATAACTTCTCGAAATCAGTGAGAGGGGGGAATTCAAATTTTGGGGATATTGTTTGTACAAAGTGCCTAATTTGGAGATATTTGAATGTGTCCAATTCTGGGATTTCGTATTTAGTGCGTAATTCCTGGAAGCACAAAAACTTTCCATGGCTCAATAGATCGGCGATTACCCTGATACCCTTTGATTTGAGTTGATCAAATTGCTGAGACTCACACCCAGGGGGGATTTGGAGTTGTTAAAGATTGGAGTCAGTTGCTCGGAGTTTGAATTTAGTTTTAGATTTCATCCAAACCTCCCAGGTTTGCCTCATTGCTCCTAATTTAAAATTTTGGGATTGCATGTCCCCTCCATCTATGCTCCAAAGGCAAGCTGGCAGAGGAGGCGTTTTAGCATGGCAAGACTCTATATCAAGCAAACAATATTGGCCCGGATCCGCATTCCACGCTACTACTGTACTTGTCTTAATTGTGCCGCCTGATAGTACTTAGCTAAGTCTGGGACTCCCAGTCCACCTCTCGCTCTTGATGATAACAGAACTGATCTAGCAATCCTGGGCTTTTTGCCTTGCCAAATAAAATTAAACAACCTATTTTGGATGTTTTTTAGTTCAGAGCCAGGGACACGGATCGGGAGTGTCTGGAAGAGATAAAGCAATCTGGGGAGTATATTCATTTTGACCGAGATCATTCTTTCGATCCATAAGATCTGGTAGCCTTCCCATTTCTCCAGATCTTTTTTTAATTTTCCCAAAGAGGGCCGGATAGTTGTACTGATATAAAGAGTGGTAGTCCCTCGATACATTAACTCCCAAGTATTTGATGTATGAGGAACTCCATCTGTAATTAAAATTTAGTTTGAGTAACTTCACTTCTGGCTCTGGTAGATTTAGATTTAGGGCTTCAGATTTATCATTATTAATTTTGTATCCTGATATTTTACCAAAATCCCATAGTTCGTTTTGAAGGTTGGGAAGGGAAGTTTGTGGCTGAGTTAAGGTCAAGATAATGTCATCCGCAAATAGAGAGATTTTGTCATTTGTTTCTCCAATTACTACGCCCTGGATGTTTATATTTTCTCGAATTCTGGCTGCTAGTGGTTCAGTAGTTAAAGCGAAGAGGAGGGGTGAAAGAGGACAACCTTGTCTCATCCTTTTTTTAATTTCAAACCTCTCCGTGTTTCCCCCCGGGAGCCTAACCATGGCAGACGGGTTGTGGTAGAGCATCCAAACTCCTTCTAAATATGAGTCCTTAAAACCAAATTTCTTCAATGTATTCTCTAGAAATAGCCAATCAATCCTATCAAAAGCCTTCTCTGCGTCTAGGCTTAACAGAACTGCCTTGAAACCAGTGAGATGGACATGATCAACAATATTTATTATCTTGCGGGTGTTGTCTGAGGCTTGTCTGCCCGCGACAAACCCGACTTGGTCTATATTTATTAAGTTGGGCAATATAGGATTCAACCTGATGTGACACTCACTTCTAATGAGTGATACCTGTCCCATGTGAAAGTTCTGAGTGATACCTGCCCCCATGTGACACTCACTCCTGAGTGATAACTTCCCCATGTGACACTCACTCCTAATGAGTGATACTGCCCCCATGTGACACTCACTCCTGAGTGATAACTTCCCCATGTGACACTCACTCCTGAGTGATACCTACCCCCTTATGACACTCACTTTGAATGAGTGATACCTGCCCCCATGTGACACTCACTCCTGAGTGATACTTGCCCCCATTTGACATTCACTCCTAATGAGTGTTACTGCCCCATGTGACACTCACGTCTAATGAGTAATATCTGCCCCCATGTGACACTTACCCCTAATGAGTGATACTGCCCCATATGATACTCACTTCTAGTAAGTGATACTGCTCCATGGGACACTCACTCCAAATGAGTGATACTGCCCCCATGTGACACTCACTCCTAATGAGTTATACTGCCCCATGTGACACTCACTCCTAATGAGTGATACCTGTCCCATGTGACAGCCACTCCTAATGAGTGATATCTGCCCCATGTGACACTCACTCCTAATGAGCGATACCTGTCCCATGTGACACTCACTCCGAATGAGTGATACTGCCCCCATGTGACACTCACTCCTAATGAGTGATATCTACCCTGTGTGACACTCACTCCTAATGAGTGATACTGCCCCCATCTGACACTCACTCCTAATGAGTGATACCTGCCCCATGTGACACTCACGCCTAATGAGTGATACTGCCCCCATGTGACACTCAGTCCTAAAGAGTGATACTGCTCCCATATGACACTCACTCCTGAGTGATACAGTACTGCTCCCATGTGACACTCACTCCTAATGAGTGATACTTCCCCCATGTGAAACTGTATCATTGTGTCAATCCTCTGTCACGCAGTGTATCATTGTGTCAGTCCTCTGTCACGCAGTGTATCATTGTGTCAGTCCTCTGTCACGCAGTGTATCATTGTGTCAGTCCTCTGTCATGCAGTGTATCATTGTGTCAGTGCGTGGCAGTGTATCATTGTGTCTGTCCTCTGTCACTCAGTGTATCACTGTGTCTGTCCTCTGTCACGCAGTGTATCATTGTGTCTGTCCTCTGTCACTCAGTGTATCATTGTGTCTGTCCTCTGTCACGCAGTGTATCACTGTGTCTGTCCTCTGTCACGCAGTGTATCATTGTGTCTGTCCTCTGTCACTCAGTGTATCATTGTGTCTGTCCTCTGTCACACAGTGTATCATTGTGTCTGTCCTCTGTCACGCAGTGTATCATTGTGTCTGTCCTCTGTCACGCAGTGTATCACTGTGTCTGTCCTCTGTCACGCGCAGTGTATCATTGTGTCAGTCCTCTGTCACACAGTGTATCATTGTGTCAGTCCTCTGTCACGCAGTGTATCATTGTGTCAATCCTCTGTCACGCAGTGTATCATTGTGTCTGTCCTCTGTCACGCAGTGTATCATTGTGTCAGTCCTCTGTCACGCGCAGTGTATCATTGTGTCAGTCCTCTGTCACGCGCAGTGTATCATTGTGTCAGTCCTCTGTCACGCAGTGTGTCATTGTGTCAGAGTCCCTCAGCCCCTCCTCCCCTGGCTGTTTATATCATTGCTCTGTGATCAGGCGCAGGCAGGGCAGCCTCGTCACTATGGTTGCATGGAGGGGGTCCTGACATTTGAATGGGCGCTGGCCAATGGGAATGCGAGACCGGAGCGCGCGGGGAGGGGAGACACCAAGTGATGGCCGCGGGAGACTGAGAGAGCCACGTAATGTGAGGGAGGAGGGCGCCGGGGAAGTGTGTGAGAGAGGAGGGCACAGGGACAGTGTGTGAGAGAGGAGGGCGCCGGGGAAGTGTGTGTGAGAGAGGAGGGCGCCGGGGAAGTGTGTGAGAGAGGAGGGCACAGGAACAGTGTGTGAGAGAGGAGGGCGCCGGGGAAGTGTGTGTGAGAGAGGAGGGCGCCGGGGAAGTGTGTGAGAGAGGAGGGCACAGGGACAGTGTGTGTGTGAGAGAGGAGGGCGCCGGGGAAGTGTGTGAGAGAGGAGGGCGCCCGGTAAGTGTGTGTGTGAGAGAGGAGGGCGCCCGGTAAGTGTGTGTGAGAGAGGAGGGCGCCCGGTAAGTGTGAGGAGGGCACAGGGGCAGTGTGAGGTGGGCACAGGGGCAGTGTGAGGAGGGCACAGGGGCAGTGTGAGGAGGGCACAGGGGCAGTGTGAGGAGGGCACAGGGGCAGTGTGAGGAGGGCACAGGGGCAGTGTGAGGTGGGCACAGGGGCAGTGTGAGGAGGGCACAGGGGCAGTGTGAGGAGGGCACAGGGGCAGTGTGAGGAGGGCACAGGGGCAGTGTGAGGAGGGCACAGGGGCAGTGTGAGGTGGGCACAGGGGCAGTGTGAGGTGGGCACAGGGGCAGTGTGAGGTGGGCACAGGGGCAGTGTGAGGTGGGCACAGGGGCAGTGTGAGGAAGGCACAGACGCAGTGTGAGGAGGGCACAGGGGCAGTGTGAGGAGGGCACAGGGGCAGTGTGTGTGTGTGTGTGTGTGTGTGTGTGTGTGTGTCACACAGGCTGGTTGCTGAGAGATGGTATGTTGATGTGAAAACTATTCCTATAGCTTTAGACGGGGAATGTTTTTTTTGGATGGTGCTGTGTTTGGCACATCCTGATAGTATTGGCGTTTGGGAGGTGCTGGAGCTGCAGTGTTGGCGAGAGCAGGGTGCAGACAAGTTGATTTCAGTGGGCAACAAGATACATGTTATAAAGCGGGTACAAGGGCAAGTAGTGGCAGTTCTGGTGAGAGGTGACAGGCGGGTCAAATCAGGAGGTGACATAGTTACGTGATTAGGCTTTATCAGCCTATTTAGCTCTTCCACCGATGCAGGCATTTTAATCAGAACTATGAGACAAGACATGATGAAACAGACTCCTGAATACCACAGCTTGGCCAGACTTGCTGTTGTCCAGGGGCTTCGCTCCTATGGAATCAAAATCAAACACTGGAACAGCAAGCAGCGTCCTGAGGCATGGAGAGGATCCGGTGGGACGCTGGAGGGTGTGAGTATACACGTACTGTATGGCGCTCCTTGTTTACCTGTAAGATACTTGCTAGCTCATGATGCCTTTTTTTTTTTGACAAATATTTTTATTGGTTTTCCAGGAGGAATACAACATTGGTTCAGAGTCATTTTAGAAAGTCAAATATACCCGATACAGAATTCACAAAACAAAAAGCCATTAAAAGCCTAACAGACTGCGTCGAGCATACAGATAGCGAGACTCCTCTTAACTTTTTAGAGTATATAGAGAAGGATAGGCAAAGAAAGAGGGAGGAAAGAGATATGAGAGGGGTAGGAAGGGGAAGCTGGTGGGGAAGGTGAGACTGAAGGTGGGACAGGGAGAAGAGGAAGGTAGTGTCCACCCCTCACCCCAGTCGGGGGGGGGGGGGGTGCGGCGTAGGGTATCCGCAGCTCAAGCGAGAGAGCCAATCGGCTGCTCAGGATGCCTTTTAATGGACCAACATGTCCATCATATAAGCTTGTTTTGTACATAAACTTTCAGGGCTAGAGAGATCTCTTCATCATATAGTATCTTGTTTACCTGTGTGATAAGGTGGCTTCCAGTGGTCTGCCTGTCCCTTGATATTCACAGTGCTTTAAGCACAATTTGCATTGCTAATAACCACTAATCAACATTGCTTCCCCCAAGCTTTGCTTCATTAAACATTTTATTTTCACTTTTTAGATATCTAAAATGGCAACAATGGGTGAAAGCCTTAATATTCTGCAAAATTTTCTCCAAAGCAGAACATTATTAAATGATAGTGATATAATGTAGCTTAATGTAACAAGCATTTATCGAAGCTTTGAGGGGCAGTAACCTTACAATCTAACGTCCCTGGTTACTGTTATCGGTATGGTTATTATAACTACAAGTAGCTCAAGTTTGTTTTCACGATGTAGTGTGTATATATATAAGTACTGTGGATCATTATGGGTACGTACTGTGGGCTTTGCTTACATGGGGTACAGGAAATGCCAAGGGAAAGGATATAACTGTGGGACAGGAAGTGTGACTAACTGCTCGGCCTTAGAAAAACAGAGCCAACTATCCCAAGACCATATTGGCCAGTGTGGCTGGTGTTGGGTTGTGGGGATGGGGGGTGGGGTTGCAGGGCTGGTGGAGGTTCGGAAGATACAGGCAAAAATTAGTGATGTACTCCCATTCGAAAGTAATCTCCCACTTCAGAAACAGTGCACTTACTACTAGGCTGCACTGTCTATCATGAATCTGTAGTGATCTGCTTATTTAGTTTATTTTTTTCTTTTTAAACGATTACCACTTGTATTACTACTGTGAAGCGCTATGTACATTATGGCGCTATATAAATAAAGACATACAATATAATAAAGGTTAATTATTTTTTTTAGAGGGGGAGGAATATGTATGTTGTCTGTTTTATTGAATACTTATTATTGAAAAAGAAGAAATATTTTGGTGGCAGACTATTGAGGGTACTACTTGGTACTGTGCTGGGATTTGTATGTTTGATTTTCTGAATTCTGTTAGATGTAAGTCATGTTCTTGCTATCAATTTGTAGGGTAAAATCTTTGGGACACATCTGCATGCCCTGCCCCAGTCATTTGTGCCGGATTATGGGAACATTCCAAAGTGAGTACCAATGTTGTGTCCTGTGGATCAGGGAGACAAATGGCTAAGGATTGCATAGATAAATGAGTTTAAAACCCTATATCACTGTATTTGCCAGATAAGCAGTTTGCGCTTTAACCTTCAGTAAGGAAAGGTCATAGACTTGTGTGAGCAACTGGCCTGAGTGAATGAGTTGGGGGAGAGTTTAAACTTTGGTCCAGCTTTCTGTTGTTTCATTTACAGTATGCATTGTATAAAACGGCTTCTTTACCCCTGATCTTCATGTGACATTACATCAGTCCGCTTGCGGTGTGCTGCAAGCTTTACGTAATGGTGTTTATAATTAGATAGCATGTTGGTGTGAAACATTCTGTAACAAGACATTCTCTCAGGAAGTTTCGCAGATGTTCAAAATATGCCTGCAGCTCATTCTCGTTCATCTGTCCTTCTACAAAATGTACTGTGTACCAGGAGTGCTTGTACTGCAGATTCAAATCCTTTCATGTTTGGCAGGGTGTTCGTTACTGGTACGGTGTAGAAATAGCCTTGCTGTAAACTGACAAACTAATGTAGCATCGTAATGAGGGAAGCAAAATGTATTGCGGTGCCTGTGAGGTGCCTGAATGCTTTCTTTCTTCCCCAGTTTCCTTGTTGACATTTGCAAACACTTGGAGCAGCACACTCAAACAGAGGGGCTTTTCAGGAAGTCTGGGTCTGTTGTGCGACTCAAACTGTTAAAGGTAGGTAAACCCCATCAATATATATTCTACTCGTATACAATTCTCAGATTTATAAGTCAATAGGGTTAATATTACCTTCTTCATTTGCTATAATGTATCATGAGCAATAATACCCACACACTCCTGAATGTTGCATTGGAGCAGGGCAGCACTAAAACTTGCAACTGCTGAATGAGTTTCATTTTAAAATGAAATTCATTTGAACTGCATGAATTGGAGAGAATTGGAAAAATCTAAGCAGCTGTTTATGCAGCTGGATGGTTGACTGGTTTGTTATGTTTAGGATGAGTATTCTGGTGCATTTCCATCACAGCCTCTACATAAGGCTGCGCTTATAGTGTCTTGCAGCAGCGACACAACGTCGCTCCAAAACAAATCAATTGACTCCGTCGCAAGTGCTTATAGTAAGCGCGACGGAGCGACCATCATGACTGAAAATTTGGAAGCCGGTAAATTTGATTTTTTTTTTAGAGACAGTCGCCACATGTGACTGTTTCTAAACCAATCAAATTGCGCGGCCCGACCCCCTATAGTGACGTCACTGGCCTTGTCGCTAAAAATCAAATTGCAACTTTCGCTAGTGGCGATGGGTGACCTCATCGGTTGCGTCGCCAGCACACTAAGCGTGGCCTAAAACAAGTAAAGATGTGGCGATTTGCGCAGGTTACTCTGTGTGCAATGGTGTCCATGCTGGTCTTCACCGCTGAATTATCTGCTCTCTTTGTTTCCTCAGACTAAGCTAGATTGTGGTGATAACTGTCTGTCTGCTGCTCTTCCCTGCGATGTCGCCGGTCTCCTCAAGCAGTTCTTCAGAGAATTACCTGAGCCCGTACTGCAGGCGGATCTACAGGACGCTCTGTTCAAGGCACAGCACTTGGGCACCGAGGAGGAGAGGAACACTGCGACCATGCTCATTTCCTGCCTCATGTCTGACAGGACCATCCACGTCCTCAGATACTTCTTCAGCTTTCTGCACACTGTGTCCACAAGGTGAGCGCCTGAAAGCACCTACACACATTTTACGGTTCAGAGAGCGCAGTCAGCAAATTGGTAAATTATATTGACACCCATCATATGGAATGTGCCTGGAAACAGTATTGTCCTGTGTGTCACACAGAATATATACTGCTATCAAGTACGGTTTGTGTCAAGGTTTTGTTCAGGCAGGAAGCAAGAGTTTTTTCCCACTGCGCAGCTGTGCTGCCTCTACGATAGTTTATATAGGAAATATTAACAGTTTACCCAGGAGTAATTAATTTCCTTTATATTAAATGTGTGTGTGTGTGTGTGTGTGTGTGTGTATATAGATGTATTTATTTTTCTTTTGAAGATCTGATGAAAACAAGATGGATAGCAGTAACCTGGCAGTAATATTCGCTCCTAACCTCCTGCAATCGAATGACGGTAGTGAGAAGATTTCTGCCAGCACGGAGAAGAAGCTCCGCGTACACGCCGCGGTGGTGCGCACATTCATAGATCAGGCGGCTGATATCGGTGAGGGGGCTCTGTGCATATAGTCTTCATAGATACCTTTTATTGTGCCTACAATAGTGTGTGTGTGCGCATGCGTGTCCCTGTCTATTCGGACTCTAGTTTTATTACATTACAATAGCAGTAAATAAATAAGCTTCTGATGGTGCATGCCGAAGTATGAATTACAGTGGGATATTGTCATTTCCTAGTGGCATTTTTAAATGAATATAAGTGTTGTGTTTGTTTTTGCCCTATTTGTACACGACCAGAGAGGCTGCGAGGGAGCTCCCCCTCCTCTCGTTATCTAATACCCACATAAACACATACAGGTAATGACAGACTCGATTTAGAGGTATAAAAGGCCGCGGCTTTGCTTATTGAATCTGAGTAACTGCCAGTCCCTGCCCGAGAGCTCACTTAATAGGTGAAGGGTCAGACGGTCCTTGAACCGCTGATCCTGTAGCCGGGACCACGTGACCTGGTCGTTGTCGCAAGTGGGTGCCCGGAAGTCACGACCAGATGACCCCGCCCCCTCGCTTCCCCTCCTCCCCCCCCCCCCCCCGGCTTGTCAGCCCCGAGCACCGTCTGGCAAGGACAAGAACTTGCCCCCCAACTGCCACCTCGACAGAGGCAACCTGGTCAAACTGACCCCTCCTTAAGGAACTTCAGTCCTTTTCATTCCTTTGCGAAAGTACCTCGACTTCACACTGTAAAATAACAATGAAACAGGTTAGCAATATTCACAGGCAATATACTTAGTAACGAACAATGGTGACAGTTCACTCGACTCGTTTACCAAAATGAGTGGCCATACATTGATTACATGCTAACCTTTCTCAATACATTTTTATTGGGCCTACAATTGTGTGTGTCCCTGTCCAGTCGGACTCTAGTTTTATTACATTACAATAGCAGTAACTAAGCTTCTGATGGTGCATGCCGAGGTATAAATTACAGTGGGATATTGTCATTTCCTAGTGACATTTTTAAATGAATATAATGATAGTGTTTTATTTGTTTTTGCCCCATTGTATAGCCCTTGAGTCTGCTCTGTGACTGTCTTTACAGAATCTTGTGTAGCTTTTGTGACCCTGCTTTTTCACTGTGTGACTTTTTTTTAGGGTGTGTTCCTGAGTTTCTCCTGGTAAAGATCCCAGGAATGCTGGGAGTTGACACAGATTCTGGTACGCCCGGGCTTGAGGGCTCTGAGGAAGGTGAAGGAGAGACTCCTGGGGAGCGGAAGAAGAGGAGACGGAGAAGTGTGGGAGGTAAATACTACAACCTGTAGGATTCTAGGACTCTCTCCCTGTACAGTGTAGTCAGAAGAGTTCCGGGGGTTCAATCATTTAGCTCGGATCATGAGATCCTGGCACATGCTATGGGGTTGGGTTCCCCACTGAAAAAAATGATGGGAGACAAACCCTACAGTCCAGGTGTATAACACTATGTCATAAGGACCATGCAAACCTCTTCTGACATCAGTCATCAAAGTTTACCGCTGCTGTTATAATCCGAGAGTAAAATAAATGTCTCTCTGCATACCTCTATCCCTTGATTACAACATTCAGAAGCTGGGTTACTGGAGGGAGTATTCTTGGGTGTTCTCACCAGTTCCTTCCTGCTGCAGCTTATTGCCCTTACACACTCATGTGGAGTGAAAGGTTTATCATTGAAGATGAGTTCTTATTTTGTTTAGATGTTTGCAAACAGGCACTCTGTACCCCCATCTCGCAAATCTTCAAGTGTCAGCAATGAGGTGGTCAAACGTTATATGCTTCTCTGTATACAGACTTGACAGATACTATTTCAGAAATGACATGAAAAATGCCCATGTAGGCGCACTGCCAGCTACCCCAAGTAGTGTCTCTTACACTGATGTTCTTACACACTTCTTAGTTTATCTCTTATGTTTCAGATTTTGTTAGTGGAGCATTGAATAAATTTAAAACTAATACAACACCTTCCTCTACACCCCAGGCAGACAGAACTGGTAGGTACAGTATCTCTAATGTGTGCCTTAACCTGCTGCAGTTCTGTAAACCGCTGGCCCTTATCCGCCATCAACTCTGCCCTCCTCCTACAGTCTGCATTTAACAGGAAATATACTGCTTGTATTGTTGCATAGATTAAGTGCATGGCTGTAGAAGGAATGTAATGCATTTCTCCCGCATGCATCTTCTATTCCTTGACTTAGAAACAGAAAGACATTTTGAACACTTCCCAGCGTATTCTCTAATTAATCTCCTTTGACTTGTCTGTGTGCTTTTAATATCAGACTGCTGTAATAAAGGACCACATCTTTTTCTACAAAAACATCTTAATAAAAATGTGGAAGATGTAATAAGTAATAACATTGGCTTTGATGAGGACACATCTATATAATGCCCAGTCTGAAATTACAAGTTGCCTGGCAGATTATCACCAGTCTCTGTAGCACACGGCTTGTCTGTTATTCTATGCTTGTGTAACATATATTTTAGCTTTTGGCAGCCAAACCTTTCTCCTCGCAAGAAACTCTCTGCATCCTCAGAGCAGGAATGAAGGATGTGATTACTGAGTGCTAGCTGCGGCTAGCGTTTATTTCTCCCCACCCACCCACTTTCATTTCTTCCAGTTTTGGGTTCCATGGTGACTCCTGTAATTCTTACTCCAAATACCAAGCGTAAACTCCCCGTGGATTCAATGCAAGGAATTTCCAGCAAGAAGAGAAAATCCATTAAACATAACTTTGCATTTGATCTATTACCCAGCAGCCTCTTTGGTAGTGGATTCACCCCTGCTTCAGGTAAATATTGCAGAATTAGCTTGTGTTGTTTTTTTTATTTTTTCTTAACTTATTTATTTTTTAATCCTAACTGTTTTTCTATTTTGTTGTAATAAAATAGCAACAACTATATTTTAGTTAAAGATTCAGTTTCATAAATAAATAAAACTCACCCGCACTCTGTGAAGGAATGTCACTTTCCCACCCGCTCTCTAGTTCTTCTACCGCACACATTGTATAGAAGAGAAATACAAAAATCTTTGCACTGTTTCTAAAGCATTGCTGTAAAATGATAAACTATTATTGTAGGAAAACTTTAATGCTCCTTTCGCACGATCTCTTTGCTATATTGACCGCTGAGTATTGTAATGCTGTGCTGATCCCTATAGCAGCTAAGGGGTTAAAGTCCTTGGAGTGGCTCTAGCATTAATTCTGTTTGTCATACTCTTAGCTCGGTGTGACGGGAGTCCTTGTGTTTCTCTGGAGACCTCGCAGAGCTCCCTGTCCCCCTCGGTCAGTGGCGGAAAACACCTCTCCAGTTCAGGAAACCGTAGAAGTAAGAGGTGTGAAAACAGGAAAGTGCAAAGGTGATTTTTGTTTTCTATCTCCCTTCCCTCCTTTCTCATTTTGTGCTCCCTTGATATCTGTGATTGAACAACCAGCTGAAGGGGGTGTAAGGCATTTCCATATGCACAGCCATTTGGTGGAATGTAATTGTAAGGATCTACCTGTTGTACCTGATTTCTGACCCTTCAACTTAAACCTTTTATGCAGAGTCGAATCGGGAAAAACTGTCTGCTTCTCCCCCAAGATAAGCCGGAAAGAGATGGTGCGCAGGTCGCTACGTCTTAGATTCAGTCTTGGCAAAAGTAGCAAGGATGTGGTGAGTTAAATGACCAGACTCGTGCATGAACACTGCAGCTGGGGCGTATTCAAACGCTTTCTTTCTTTGTTAGACTCGCCAGGTCCATATGTTTGTTTGACTTTTTTTATAACATGAGTGAACTGAACTCTTATTCGTATGTATATGTTTATGAAGCGTCACCAATGTATGTAGCACTTTCCAGAATTATAATACAGATGGTATAGGGAGATAGTAGGCAAATTTTATAAGTGCGTGAAAATAGAAATTAGGGTGTCCTTGCCCTGCAGAGTTTACAATCTATATTAAATAATGGGAGACTCGTAGTGCAGTATAGAACATGTATTTGCTTGAGAGATTTGTTGGAGTAGGATGATGCAGGTACATTCATCTGTTTACTTCTGGAAGAGTGTTATTGAGTATATTTTATACTCCTTGATTAAACGTAGAATTAAATAATTCTCCTCTGGTCATAAGTGTCAAGGGAAAGTAACAAATGACTCTTGCAAAGATCAAACCGGAATATTGTGTGTAAGAATGTTTAAAAAAAACAAACAAAAAGTGTGTGTGTGTGTGTGTGTGTGTGTGTGTGTGTGTGTGTGTGTGTGTGTGTGTGTGTGTGTGTGTGTGTGTGTGTGTGTGTGTGTGTGTGTGTGTGTGTGTGTGTGTGTGTGTGTGTGTGTGTGTGTGTGTGTGTTAGATATATCCCACATGTCCATGGTCTCTCCGGCGATGTATGCGAGGGCATTGTGTGGTAATTTTATAGTTTTTTTTCAAATTTTTTATTTTATAAACTCTGATTTTACTCACTGTCATTTTGTAATGGTTTTCTATACGGTACTGTAACACCTTGTCTTGTATTAAATCCTAATTTAAACTGTTTCCCTTTAAAGGGATTTTTTACGTTTTAGGACTGACTTTATCACCCTATTTTATTGTTTTGGATTTGGTATTTAATGTGTGCATTATGGAGACCAGGATCCCCCTACGTGTCTGATTGAAATTAATCCTGGTGGCAGCAATGTAATCTGGTTTTAGTGAGAGGGCTTTTGCTATGTTTAGGCTTTATTTTTTTAAATTTTTTTAAACCTGCTGGTGCTTGAGACAATCTGGAAACATTTGTGGTTAAACCCTTCCACGCAAATTCACACACCTTGGTGGGTGTGTACGTGACACAGAGCGATAGGGGGGAAGGACGTGTAACTATTGATTGTTTGAAAGCAGAGGGGGAGGAATGTGCAAGTATAGGGAGCAGTGTGGCAGGAATATGTGCAAGTATAGGGAGCAGAGTGGCGGGAATGTGTGCAAGTATAGGGAGCAGTGTGGCAGGAATATGTGCAAGTATAGGGAGCAGGGTGGCGGGAATGTGTGCAAGTATAGGGAGCAGGGTGGTGGGAATGTGTGCAAGTATAGGGAGCAGGGTGGCGGGAATGTGTGCAAGTATAGGGAGCAGGGTGGCGGGAATGTGTGCAAGTATAGGGAGCATTGTGGCGGGAATGTGTGCAAGTATAGGGAGCAGGGTGGTGGGAATGTGTGCAAGTATAGGGAGCAGGGGGGCGGGAATGTGTGCAAGTATAGGGAGCAGGGTGGCGGGAATGTGTGCAAGTATAGGGAGCAGAGTGGCGGGAATGTGTGCAAGTATAGGGAGCAGGGTGGTGGGAATGTGTGCAAGTATAGGGAGCAGAGTGGTGGGAATGTGTGCAAGTATAGGGAGCAGGGTGGTGGGAATGTGTGCAAGTATAGGGAGCTAGGGAGCAGGGTGGCGGGAATGTGTGCAAGTATAGGGAGCAGGGTGGCGGGAATGTGTGCAAGTATAGGGAGCAGGGTGGCGGGAATGTGCGCAAGTATAGGGAGCAGAGTGGTGGGAATGTGTGCAAGTATAGGGAGCAGTGTGGCGGGAATGTGTGCAAGTATAGGGAGCAGTGTGGCGGGAATGTGTGCAAGTATAGGGAGCAGGGTGGCAGGAATATGTGCAAGTATAGGGAGCAGAGTGGCGGGAATGTGTGCAAGTATAGGGAGCAGGGTGGCAGGAATATGTGCAAGTATAGGGAGCAGAGTGGCGGGAATGTGTGCAAGTATAGGGAGCAGTGTGGCGGGAATGTGTGCAAGTATAGGGAGCAGTGTGGCGGGAATGTGTGCAAGTATAGGGAGCAGGGTGGCAGGAATATGTGCAAGTATAGGGAGCAGAGTGGCGGGAATGTGTGCAAGTATAGGGAGCAGGGTGGCAGGAATATGTGCAAGTATAGGGAGCAGAGTGGCGGGAATGTGTGCAAGTATAGGGAGCAGGGTGGCAGGAATATGTGCAAGTATAGGGAGCAGGGTGGCGGGAATGTGTGCAAGTATAGGGAGCAGGGTGGTGGGAATGTGTGCAAGTATAGGGAGCAGGGTGGCGGGAATGTGTGCAAGTATAGGGAGCAGGGGAATGTGTGCAAGTATAGGGAGCAGTGTGGCAGGAATATGTGCAAGTATAGGGAGCATTGTGGCGGGAATGTGTGCAAGTATAGGGAGCAGGGTGGCGGGAATGTGTGCAAGTATAGGGAGCAGGGGGGCGGGAATGTGTGCAAGTATAGGGAGCAGGGGGGCGGGAATGTGTGCAAGTATAGGGAGCAGGGTGGCGGGAATGTGTGCAAGTATAGGGAGCAGAGTGGCGGGAATGTGTGCAAGTATAGGGAGCAGGGTGGCGGGAATGTGTGCAAGTATAGGGAGCAGAGTGGCGGGAATGTGTGCAAGTATAGGGAGCAGTGTGGCAGGAATATGTGCAAGTATAGGGAGCATTGTGGCGGGAATGTGTGCAAGTATAGGGAGCAGAGTGGTGGGAATGTGTGCAAGTATAGGGAGCAGGGTGGTGGGAATGTGTGCAAGTATAGGGAGCAGGGTGGTGGGAATGTGTGCAAGTATAGGGAGCAGGGTGGTGGGAATGTGTGCAAGTATAGGGAGCAGGGTGGCGGGAATGTGTGCAAGTATAGGGAGCAGGGTGGTGGGAATGTGTGCAAGTATAGGGAGCAGGGTGGTGGGAATGTGTGCAAGTATAGGGAGCAGGGTGGCGGGAATGTGAGCAAGTATAGGGAGCAGTGTGGCGGGAATGTGTGCAAGTATAGGGAGCAGAGTGGTGGGAATGTGTGCAAGTATAGGGAGCAGGGTGGTGGGAATGTGTGCAAGTATAGGGAGCAGGGTGGTGGGAATGTGTGCAAGTATAGGGAGCAGTGTGGCGGGAATGTGTGCAAGTATAGGGAGCAGGGTGGTGGGAATATGTGCAAGTATAGGGAGCAGGGTGGTGGGAATATGTGCAAGTATAGGGAGCAGGGTGGTGGGAATGTGTGCAAGTATAGGGAGCAGGGTGGTGGGAATGTGTGCAAGTATAGGGAGCAGGGTGGCGGGAATGTGTGCAAGTATAGGGAGCAGGGTGGCGGGAATGTTTGTAAGTATAGGGAGCAGAGGTCAGACGGTCTAGGACATTTGGTCGCGACTGCTTCACTACCCTGACACCCTCTGAAAACCCCTTATATTAACCCCTGACTAACCAGTAATTAGACTTACCTTAAAAGCGGGTGGCTGCTGGGATTCAAGGTAACATGGGTTTTCTCCATCTTTGGTGAATAAGCAGAAGTGTTGCGAGGATCTAGATGTTAAGTGAAGGTTGATTATTTAGGTAGTGAGTGCTGCGGAGAATAAGGGGTCATGCTGGTTAAGGGAGGAGGACAGAATAGAATTACATTTGTTTTATCAGTGCCAACTGGGGTGCCAGTTTTATTTGTTTAGTGGCACAAGGCGTTATAAAGTTTTCTAGGGTTCAATTTCATGTTAATTTGTCTAAAATGTGCATTATGTCCTGTGCTGCGGTTTGCAACGCCTTTACACAATTGCTTATCTATGTGTATTGGGAGATCACAATTCACTGCAGGTTGTGGTTGTGTGGGTTTGTGATTGTGGCATTTTGTGATTTCTACCCCTAGAACACGTTGAGCGTATTTCCCTCTAGCAGCCACTCTCAAAACATTGGCTGGCGACTCGCAAACACACAAGAGCTGAACACCGAGGCTGTGCCTAGCAAACTGGGGGCTCCGTCTACCCCAGCAAAGAGCCCATTTGTAAGTGCAGGTAAGTGTCGGGTTCACTTGCCACTCAATGGTACTGAGTGTTTTTACTGCTCAATGGGTTTAAGCTGTTTTTTTTATACAGATCTTGGCTATTGGATTGTATTTGGCAGCGAAGGAGATGGCATAAAGAGAACTTAAAAAGGGGCGTTTATACTATAAGCATACAGCAGAAAAGGTTCAAGAAAGAAAGAGAAAAAAGTGGTTGATTTTGAAAATAAAAAGGTTTATTCGGTCTCTTTGTAAAAGGTTTATTGTACTAACACCCCTATTCTTGTGGTATAACATGTCCATGCAACGGTATCACTAATGGATGCCTTGTGGAATAATCCTCCCCTATATCCGATAGCTATTGCTCTCATGTTACACCAGCCAATGTCAATGCAACTCTGATTAGTATTTTTTTTATATATATATATAGGCTCAAAGAAAATCAGCAAATCAGAAGACAACCTGCTAACTCCGAAAGTATCAGAGGCATACAGTCACCGCATGTCATGGACAGGACCACACCCCTTGGAGCTGAATGGATTTGGTGATGAGGGAACGCCTGTAGCGGGATATCTCAGTGCTGCCAACTGCTACTTTGAACCGGCTGTAGTAGCTGGAAAACCTCCACCAATGCCTTCAGATCTAAGATCCTTCTCTGGGAGTCGGAGGCAAGACTGGAACCTGAAGGAAGATTCTCTCCTACAACAACAAGAGAGTCAGGTGGAGAAAACTTTGCTGAAGATAAGAGAGGCTTTTTCAGAGTCGGAGAGTGATCTGCACAAAGTGGTGGGGGTAGGGAATCCTCCGGAACCGGACACTTCAGAACGCTTTACCAACTCGGAGCTTCAAAATAAGGCCGACAGTCCAGCAACTAGTCTTAGAAATGCAGAAAGAAATGAACGATTTGATCGCACCGCAGAAGATAGGTGTATATTTTCACAAGGAAAAGATAAAGCTCTGGCTGTCATGGAAGAAAGTACGGTCAGTGGCCCAGATCGATATTCTGTACAAAACAGTGTGACTGAAGGTCAGAGGGCGGCTTTATTAGTGGTCCCGGAGGAAAGAACCAGCATCCATGTAAGTTGCATGGAAAACAAACTAAGCAGTAATGTTGGGGACAGGGAAATCAAAGTAGTTAAATTAGAAATGCGTGGATGCCGCAATCAAAATGAAACCTGTCCTGTCTCTTCCACTGAAACCTTGCCTGGCATGCTACCTGCACCGCAAGAAATCGTTCACCCAGCAGCGTCTGACTGGTCGGTGGCTTCGGACAGTTCTTCCTGTGAGCCTATTCCCGGATGTATAACAGCACGTAGATCCATTAGGGTTTCTGACCAAATACAACATTTTAATAAGCTCTCTCTGAGTGACCGCAACTCTGCCCAGAAGCTGAAGTCCCCTCTCAAGTTCCAGCGTACACCAGTGCGTCAATCTGTCCGGCGAATCAACTCCCTCTCCAAGCTGAAAGACAAAGCGAACAGCACAGGGGTGAAACCAGTTGCAGTCAGCTCCCTGATGGTGAAATCGGTTAGCTACGATGGATCTCTTTCTTCAGAGTTCTTCTTGAAGCATGCTGATCCTCCATCCTATTCTACATTGAGTCTGAAAGCCTGTGTATCCCATGAACACATGGCTTCTTCTGCCCCTTCGGATGTAGGATCCAGGATTCCTAAACCGTCTCTCAGGAATAGTGGATGCCCAGCAGCAAGCGCTGCCATCCCAATGAAGCCTGTGTTGGTTGATTTGACGAATCAGGAAGTCCCCAGAGCCACCTGCAACAAGAAACCCACCCTCCCAGCAAACAGACCAAATAACACCGTCCTGCGCATGGTGTCTGGGAGGGAATTGAATCGTTATAAAGGCTCTCCAAAGAATCCAATAGCAAAAGTGACATTCCGACCATCTACTAAGCCTTTGGAGTTATAAGGCGTTCCTGCAGCTATAACTGTGCAGAGAGGAGCACGTGATCTTATTGAAACCGGTGATTGCTTCACCTCTACTTTTTAATTCTATTCTTGGGGAAATGGTTTCTGTTGTTTACATGCATGTTACGTGCAGAACCAACATCCTTACAATGCTGTTATTATTTTTGCGACCTCTTTTCATAGAAGCGCATTGCACATGATGGTACAAACACTGTATAAAATGGATGTTCCTGAAAAGTGGACAGATGGAGATCAAGCGGTTAATTGGACTCGTCTTGTTTTTTCTTTTCTTTTTATTCATGAATAATTGAGAGCTTTTACACAAAGGAACAATACATGAAATCCTCAGTCTGACATGTCCATGAAGCTCCAGTATCTGGGAGTAAGAGTTACTCCTCTAAGTGAGCAGTGCCGATCAGACACAGGTTTATTTGCCTTTCTCTGTCCTTTTGGATTTCCTGGAAGAAAACTGGGATTTGCTGTAGTAATGTCACATTTGTTCTATTTATTTCTTCTTGGGGAACAGCTCCTTTTTATATAAACCTTTCGGAAGACGAAACTTATTCAAAAGCAAATCTAGAAAAAAATATTTTTCTAAATTTATTATAAAATGTTCAGGGATGGCAAGAATATCCCACAGATGGTTAGCTACCTATGGGTATAATTTGGCTAGATGCAGGGGCGACTTCCATACAAATGATATTCATTGCATTTTAAATACATGTTCTTGCTAGCCGCTGCTTTTTAGTGTGTATGTTTTTTTTTTTTGTGTTTGTTTTAGATTATTTAATGTAATGAAAATAAGATTACTACATTTTATTATAGGAAATGATTCATCTGTTTTTGCAAGATGTCTTAAATTTGATTTGTTATGGGGAAGGAAAAGCTTGTCTGTCACTTAGAGCCAAAGGCGTTTATGTAATTTAATTATTTTTTTGTTTGATCATTTTATATTGTAAATCAAAACTATTTAAAGTATGTCGGTATGAAGTGAAAATGGGACCTATGCTAGTTACACTTTGCTTGTACTGTATTGGGTTATTGCCATTTCAATAAGTATTGAGTGTAATACTTGCAATATGCAAACCTTAGTTTATAAAATAGGCAGTCTTGTAATTGATTACAATAATAGCCCTTTTTGCGTGTGCTTTTTGTGCATTACTTTTGCATTATCTGCCCTCCATGCACACGAGAAGTACAATGGAAACCGTATGATCTTTTACTTGTGACATGTAACGGTTTTAAAAGGAGAGCTGTGTGCTTGACTCATTTTATTTGAATATCTTTAAAGTACTTTTACCATAACACTTTCTTTTAATTCTTTAAAGCCCAGTGATACATCCCCTGATGTCCAGCTCAGGACGTATAGTATTTGCATCTGTGTAACTTTTAGTACATTTTTTTTTTTTGTAAAACTGCTGGATTTAGAAGGTACGGGAATGTACAATTTGTCTGTGTTTTAAAAAAAAAAAAAAAAACAGTGTTTCAATAAGAAGAAAAATCCTAAAACTATGAACTTGCCATTTATCAACCATACAGTAAATGTTTTGCAAATAACGGCACGATGGTTAGAGCAGCACCCGGGAACATTTTAATTCTGTCTCGTACCAATTACTTTTATTTAGGGGAAAACGGTTTCAACCTTTAATTTTCTCTGCATTAAAATGCAGCTCACAGAATAATGTATACTGTACATTACTATTTTCCAAGCTAAAAGAATACATCTGTTGAAGTCATATCCTTGCTAAGATTTATCCAGTTCCGGGATATTTATTGGCTAATACATGCATATGCCATTATTAAAAGCTGCTTTCTAAGTAAATCTACAGTAAGTCAAATGTCTTAAACCACAGTATTTATTTAAAAAAAAAAAATCCCTCAACAGTACTGTTTTCTCTAATTATGAGTTGGCACACGGGAAGGTATTCCCTCAGTATCACTGAAGCATATCTTTATTGAGAGGAGGAAAGGAATATTTATGTTCCAAAATATATATTTACTGTGGAAAAACCTGCTTCCTAGTTTCCAGCTTTTGTGGAATGGTTTTTAACTGGTAAATATAGTTATAGAGCTTTTGAATAATTCTGTCGTCGTACCTTTTTTATAGTGATAAGATGCCGCCTTCTCTCTTGGTAACTGCTGTCATGTTGTGTACAAGTAGTAGTATGTCTTGTATGTTTGATATGACTGTAAAAGGGGAATAAAGGTCTTGCGTGCTCAGTGGCGTTTGTTTGTTTCAGGAGAGCCGGGCTGCTCATTGATTTACAAGGTTATTTTACAAATTGCTTGTTAGTCACAGTTGATCTTCCAAAAGAAAATTGCGCTTGGTATATGGATTAACCCACATGATATGATGTCACTAATGTAATGGTAAAGTAGTAGAGCTGAATGGTAATGCCAGGGCCTTTTTTTTGAAGGGTTTGACCCACTTACCTCCCTTCAGGACTAGGAATCATGCCTGCAAAATTCTAAGTACAAGAATAGCCCTTGCACTGCAGCATTTGTACCATTGTAGGCAACAGTTGGATGCGGGTTAACGTCATAGCAGTCACGTCGCAACACTTTGGCACTGCAGACTAGCACAGCAAGAAGTTGTTTCTCTGGCGCCCTAGAGTATTCCAAAAGCAGCCTCCAAGGTGTCGGGAAGCGCCCAGGAGTACAACCTCTGCTATCTATAAGGGTATACAGATGCCTGGTACGTACGCTGAAATTAACAGTAGTCCACCGCTCCACGACTGGTTAGATCTGTTCACCTGCTAGCAAACGGACACCTGCAGTGCCATTTATTAGCGTAGGTAAGGGTTTCAATGTCATACAGACACTACATGAGAATCGGGCATTGCCTTTAGGCTTACCCACAGTTTAGCCAATCTGCCTCCTAGCGTTCTCTCAGCCTCCCACTGTTAGAGGTTGATACACAAATTATAGCACTGATATCAGTGAGTGAGGAGACAAAAAACATCTGAAGTACTAGCATTAACTGAGTACCGGCGGTTCTACCTTCTCCTGTATCTGGATATCTTATCCCATTACAGCACAAGTATTTTCAGCTGTCTAATTAGCACTTCGGTGTTAAGGTCTCCAATCCAGGCAAAATTCAGTCCAAATGTGGGAAGTCTCCACAGTAAATCAAATGGTTATTTTACCAGTGCTACTTTGAGTATTATCACCAACTCTAGTTATACACAAGACAGCATCAGCTCTAGTTGTGTAGGGTGGTGGGGCTGGGGGTTTACACCACATGCTTACTGGTATGTGGTTTTCTATTTTCTTCTATTCCTGCCCCCTTTTAATTGTTGCACATAGCAATGAATTTATTTGGTTTTACCCTATTTATTTATCCATCCAGCTCTATACCGGGGTCCCTTCCACTATACCACATATCTAACATTTTCTTGGGTACATATTTCTCAGATATGTCTCGCTATCTGCATCTGCCACTAGTTGTTGTGTTTTCTTTTTTTTTTTTTTAACTACCTGTAGTCTTGAGTGCATGTTGTTATTGGGTCTTTTTCTTCCTTCCTTCCTTTCTTTCTTTTGAGGGAAATACCTCTCCACAACAAACTTTGGAAATTCCCACATTTGAAAAAGTACCAGTTCAGAGCAGCCTCTCAGCAGAGGTAAGAATGGAGTAGGGGAGCGCAAAACCATGAAGGGTACACAGGAACAAATGCAAATAATGTACCAATTAGTATAGTTGCTAGCAGTGCAATTGTGATAAAATCATAAACAGAAACAAACACACAACACAGTGATTACTGCTGGGTGATACACAGATGGAGTAAGACTGAATGCACCCCTGAAGGGGTGCAACTCAAATGTGTGTATCAAGATTCTCCATTTAGCATGGGGCTGAATAGTCAGGGAATGGGTAAATGTGAATGAATAGAATGACTTACACGGCCATGTGTAAGTCTGTGCTCAAATGGGTGTCTTTTCCAGGACCAGGCAATCCCTTCACTCTTGGTATGTGGACCCTCGGGATAGGAGTGGTGACCCGTGTGAATGATAAATATCCCAAGTATTGACAGTTAAAACAGATGTTTATTAGATAAAAAAATGCAAGTGCAACAAAGAACTTGCATATATAAGAGGCACATATACATAATTAAATACTGCCGCTCTCCTTTTGTATGTTTGTTTGTATATAAATAGGGTGCATACGGGAGTAGAGACTACAAGGAAAGAAGGGGGGTTGACAAGGCAACCAAAAGAAACCTATGTGCACTCACTATGAACATTTGAGGGCTAGGAAGTATTCAATCCTAGGGTATGATCCCTATATAGCCACTCACTAATATACGTAAAATCCTTTATTTAACATATATACAACGGGACTACACATATTCCATAAAAATAACAGGGAGAAATCACAAGAGTGGAGATGACTATAAATCAATGGCTTTCGTCAAGCATGTCTCTGTCCTGAAAATGCAAAGGGACATTGAAAAGGAGGGAAAAAAACAAATACCATCTATTAGTATTGTCATAACGATGTGTATTTTGATTAGTGCCACTTATATCATATAAAGGCAACCACCGAAAATTCAAATATAAACCTCAAGAGATATGTATGATATCTTTAGTACAGCCCTCTATATTGAGTCTACTGGGTTCTCTATGCACATACTCCCAGTCACTCATGCTACTGAAAGCCTGTGTTATTTTGCCACTGTTGCAAATATCATGCAACATTGCTATATATTGCCATTGATATAGCAATGTATGATATTTGCAATAGTGGCAAAATAACACTGAGGCTTTCAGTAGCATGAGAGTGACTGACAAAAGCCATTGATTTATAGTCATCTCCACTCTTGTGATTTCTCCCCGTTATTTTTATGGAATATGTGTCGTCCATTGTATATACAGTTAGGTCCGTAAATAATTGGACACTGACACAATTTTCATAATTTTGGCTCTGTACGTCACCAAAATGGATTTGAAATGAAACAACCGAGGTGCAGACTTTCAGCTTTAATTCAAGGGTTTGAACAAAAATATCGTATGAAACGTTTAGGAATTGCAACCATTTTCATACACAGTCCCCTTATTTCAGGGGCTCAAATGTAATTGGACAAATTAACACAATCATAAATAAAATGTTCATTTTTAATACTTTGTTGAGAATCCTTTGCAGGCAATGACTGCTTGAAGTCTCGAACGCATGGACATCACCAAAGGCTGGGTTTCCTCCTTTGTGATGCTTTGCCAGGCCTTTACTGCAGCTGTCTTCAGTTGTTGGCTGTTCGTGGGTCTTTCTGCCTTTAGTTTTGTCTTCAGCAAGTGAAATGCATGCTCGATCGGGTTGAGATCAGGTGACTGACTCGGTCATTGCAGAATATTCCACTTCTTTGCCTTAAAAAAAACTCCTGGGTTGCTATTGCAGTATGTTTTGGGTCATTGTCCATCTGTAAAGTGAAGCACCGTCCAATCAACTTTGCTGAATTTGGCTGAATCTGAGCAGACAATATATCCCTATACACTTCAGAATTCATCCGGCTGCTTCTGTCTTCTGTCACATCATCAATAAACACTAGTGACCCAGTGCCATTGTAAGCCATGAATGCCCATGCCATCACACTGCCTCCAACGTGTTTTACAGATGATGTAGTATGCTTCGGGTCATGAGCCGTTCCAAGCCTTCTCCATATTTTTTTCTTCCCATCATTCTGGTACAGGTTGATCTTAGTTTTATCTGTCCAAAGAATGCTGTTCCAGAACTGGGCTGGCTTTTTTTAGATATTGTTTGGCAAAGTCTAATCTGGCCTTTCTATTCTTGAGGTTTATGAATGGTTTGCACCTTGTGGTGAACCCTCTGTATTTGCTCTTGTGAAGTCTTCTTTTTATGGTAGACTTGGATAATGATATGCCTACCTCCTGGAGAGTGTTCTTCACTTGGCTGGATGTTGTGAAGGGGTTTTTCTTTACCATGGAAAGGATCCTACGATCATCCACCACTGTTGTCTTCCGTGGACATCCAGGCCTTTTTGTGATGCAGAGCTCACCAGTGTGTTCTTTTTTTTTTCTCAGAATGTACCAAACTGTTGATTTGGCCGCTCCTAATGTTCCTGCTATCTCTCTGATGGATTTTCTTTTATTTTGCAGCCTAAGGATGCCCTGTTTCACTTGCATTGAGAGCTCCTTTGACCGCATGTTGTGGGTTCACAGCAACAGCTACCAAATGCGAATGCCACACCTGGGAATCAACTCCAGACCTTTTCCCTTCTTAACTGATGATGAAATAACGAAGGAATAGCCCACACCTGTCCATGAAAAAGCTTTTGAGTCAATTGTCCAATTACTTTTGGTCCCTTGAAAAAGAGGGGGCTACATATTAAAGAGATGTAATTCCTAAACCCTTCCTCCAATTTGGATGTGAATACTCTCAAATTAAATCTGATAGACTGCACTTGAAGCCCATTATTTAACTGTAACTTGAATTTATTTTGGTACACAGCCGAAATAACAAAACTTGTATCAGTGTCCAATTATTTCTGGACCTAACTGTATGTTAAATAAAGGATTTTACGTATATTAGTGAGTGGCTATATAGGGATCATACCCTAGGATTGAATACTTCCTAGCCCTCAAATGTTCATAGTGAGTGCACATAGGTTTCTTGTGGTTGCCTTGTCAACCCCCTTTCTTTCCATATATAAAAGGCACGTTGGATATTCCTGGCTGCTCCGATTTGTGTATCTCTGTGGTTCCCCTGTTCACCGAGTCCGGTGTGCAGGGCTGGGGTACAGCTGTGATCGAACGCTACGGATGCCAGCAGGGATCCAAAAGATACACGCTACTCGAACTACACGTTTCGCATCGCCAGATGCTTCGTCAGTGTCGGTAACCTGTACGGCCGCAAAGGGGGGGGTTTAAGAAGTGCTCCCAATTAGTTAATTGTATTGGGACACCGGATCATCATTGTAATTGTAGTCTTTGTAATAGTACCATACTCGCTCATAGAATCAATCTAATATGGTGTGGACACTATTTATACATAAAGCAGTCAAGGCACTATTAACAGATACTAGATATTCCTAAAGAATGCGTACCTCGCATGGTACAAATGTTGGAATAAATAAATATACATATTAAATCTGTTCTTAGTAATGCATGCGCTATGTACATTAATGGCGCTATATAAATAAAGACATACAATACAATGCATAATAGACTGGTTTGAGTACACTATTCATAATGAGCCACCTGAGATGGCTAAAGAGTGAACCCTAGTGGACAAATATAATTACTATATCAATGGGAAATAAAAACTGTACCTATCACGAGTCATGTATGAAATATCTAAAGAACTAAATACATAATGTCATAACATCGCGATTGTGGTGAAGAAAGATGGCGTGGTCTGAAATTCAGATAAAAATGAAATAAACAGATTTACTACAAGGGCAAATATCTGGAGACACATATAAGGGGGGCGAATAAGGGAAGAAACAAAAGACAAAATGAGTCCATTAAAACACAATTTATAAGTACACTAGGAACATGTACAACTTACATAAAAATATGAGGTGGATCACAGTGATCCCAAACGTCCGCGATATCCCTGAAGAAAGGGCCCCAGAATTTCTGAAACCCCTCGCCAAAGTCCCAGTGTCTTAAAGGGAACAGAAATGTTTTGACACTTTGTGGGTTGAAAGACGTCTTCTAATATTGCCCATGTGCTCCAGTATGCGGACATGCACCTGTCTGGTGGTGTGCCCCACATACTGGAGCCCGCATGGCCCGCAATGTCGTCGGGCAATTAATAAAATGCTTCATAGCAAAGCTTTCCCCAGTCGTCTTTGATTTAAGTGACAATTTTTTTCTGCGGACCCTTGTTTACAGGGCTTGCACGTATTACAGGGCTTGCACGTATTTCAGGGCTTGCACGTATTACAGGGCTTGCACGTATTTCAGGGCTTGCACGTATTACAGGGCTTGCACGTATTACCGGGCTTGCACGTATTACAGGGCTTGCACGTATTACAGGGCTTGCACGTATTTCAGGGCTTGCACGTATTACAGGGCTTGCACGTATTTCAGGGCTTGCACGTATTACAGGGCTTGCACGTATTACAGGGCTTGCACGTATTTCAGGGCTTGCACGTATTACCGGGCTTGCACGTATTACAGGGCTTGCACGTATTACAGGGCTTGCACGTATTACCGGGCTTGCACGTATTACAGAGCTTGCACGTATTACCGGGCTTGCACGTATTACAGGGCTTGCACGTATTACACTTATAAAAACCAGTCGCTGGTGAAAGCCAATTGACAGGAGTTTTGTTTTCTGTTTGTTTAAAAATGCTCGGTGCAAGTTTACTTTTGGTGTTGCCGGCTTTTTTAAAAATGACCCTTGGGCGTTCCGGTAAATGTCCTTTAATTATTGGGTCTTCAGAAAAAAGGGGGGGAAGGGAAACACAAAGTGATTGTGCCCCTAAAAAGAATTCACTAAACTGCACACCACAAAATATAAAAGATAACTTTTAATAAATTGACTAACAACATATATTACCAAAGATGGTGTAACGTGAGTTAAAAACGAATTAAATAAAAAATGTCAAGCATCTATGTCATCTGATATATATGATTTTAATATCCCAATAAACCAACTAATAATGGTGGGATATGGATGGCATAAGATGCTATAAGTCAGGGTATTAACCCGTCTGGATCAGTTGTTAGATCAGATGGTAAATGTATAGAGAGGTCAGCGAGACCAGATAGATAGTATAGGGAAAATATCCAATCCTCCTCATATAATTATTCCATTGAGCACCTCTGTGATTACTTACAGTCTCACGAAGTGCATATCAAGTATTGGGTCTTGCAATAAAAGATGCCAGTGTTTTTGGATACTTTTCTTTATTCTTTCTGAATCCTTATTATACTTTGTAATAAACGGAACCTCATATTCCACAGTTTGTATTTGTTCCTGTGCACCCGTCATGGTTTTGTGCTCCCCTACTCCATTCTTATCACTACTTGAGGATCATGGGACGACCCTCTTCGGGTTGAGCTGCAGCACATCATTGGGCCAGTATCGTATATATTCTTTTGACGGCCTTATCATGTTTTGCATGATATACTATCTACTGTATTAGTGTGTTGTGTTAGTTTTTTAGATTGGTAGCGCCCCAGACATCTTCCTATCATTCCCAGTAGAGGTAGTAAGGGCAAACTGTTGGGAAAGTCAGCAGTGATTGGGCGAGGAGAGATCTTAGAGATGGATAAACTGCTTTTTCATTTGTTTCTGTGCAGAATTCTGAGCAGTTGGCATCTTCCATCACCTGGCGCCTTGTTGCACTTTAATGTGCCCTGACCTTAAATAAACAATTCTAACAAAAACGTATGCATGGACTTCCGATCTGTGCTGCAAATGGCAGTGAAAAAATTCAACAAATAAGAAAAACATTCGGAAGCAAAGCAGCACATGCACCGGCACCTGCGCTAAATAACTACCTGAGACCCTAGGTCTACCTCCTGCTTTACAATGGAAAAAAGATGAAGGCGTTAATGAAAATAATCTACAATGGTGGAGTGGAACCTAAAAGCAATTAACTCGTTCATTTCTGCTGATTAGATGAATGATGGGGAATTCTCAGTTCCCTGAATGCAAGTAAGGAAAAAATAGTGACATACTGTACACCCTAGCGCAAGAAATAATAATGTTGATGAAAACCTCAATTTCTCAGCATCAGATTGTGCCAGGATTCCCAAGAACACAGCAAAATGTGCATGTATAATATAAAAATGTATTGAATAAAAATATTTCTACATTCAAGACAATCACCAAATATATAATTTGGTGTACCTCAACCTTTTTTAAGCTTGAACACAATATAAACAACAGTTTAAAGCTTGACCAGCCCCACTTTCCAATGAGCAGTTTTTACCATGTTCCTGTGTATCACAGACCCAGTGTGGTCTTTCTGCCTCCAGCAGAAAAGAGAGGTGCATGAGAATTGTGCCAGGCAGTGTTAGGGCCTGCAGCCTGGTCATGCCGTGACGTGGCTGCAGGCTTATAACCTTTTGGCCAAAGGGTTTAACTAAATAACCCTTTTTCATGAGCAGATAAACACTGAAGTATTGCACTATATGTTGTGTCATTTTGTGTGATGCGCTGGCCTTTCTGTTGTTGTTAATATAAACAAGAATACCGATAATAAAAATGACCTAAGCAATATCTCAGTTCTCAGACAGTCACGTTGCTGCTGGTACTGCAAACAAAGGGAAAAAGGATCATTTCCCAGTATAGACTTGATTGTTTGAGAATCGATATGCTTATTAGAATAACACAATTAAAAGCATTCAATAGTACAATAATAATACAATAGGTTATATGCCCGAATTGCAATTTATCACCTTATAATCCCAAAGGACGAATATATATTACTTTTGTTCTGTTTTTTAAGGTGATATCTCCTCTTCCCTGATTAGTGGGATAAGGTGTTTATTATTGTCTCTTTATAATAGATTGCACCTTATGAGCAGATGTAGTGCTCCAGTATTGTAGGACTGATTCGTTAATCCAATGTAGGGTACATGTGATAAAGCTTTTTGTAATGTTTCATGTTGTTGATTGTGCAAAAGTTCTTCAGTTAAGGCCTCAATGAGTGAGTGTACCCGCAGGATGTTCAGTGTAGTCTTACCCCTTCGATTTCGCTCCACGCTCCCCTCACATCCACGATCCCCGCATCTACTCGGTGCTGAACTGTAGCTTCTGTACACTTACTCTGGCTTAAGCTGCACTCGTTTGTATGATCCTCCTGTTTCTTTGGTTGCTTTAGTGGGGATGCCTTTTCCTCATTATCGTCTGGTCCAGTCCTCACATGGTGCGATCCCCGCTCTCTGGTTAGTGCCCACCACTGCCTGGTTTGCGGTTTTCAAGAACACGCCTCCGGCTTGTGTAGTTCTGCACTATAGTTGTAGCTGTCAGAACCAGCCTCCGGCTTATGCAATCTCGCGTTCCAGTCGCTAGCCTCCCTAGCCGATGGCTGTGGGGGATAAATCTCACCACTCTGCTGCTGCCGGTTCTGCGCCAAAAAACTTTTATGTTCCTCCGGTTCAGTAGGTTACGGATCCACACGCTGTTAGGTTGTCCCACTCTCTCACCCTACGCGTTTCACCCATTGATAGGCTTCATCAGGGATTTGGTCTATTGCACTCTGTTTGGTCCTTTTATAGTGACCTTAATTGGATTTCAAAATATCTTGCATAAAAGTTGCCTCCAGGCTATGTATTCGCCACATATACACTTGTATGGTAGTTGCTAATAAGCAATACTATGTTACTTTTCGGGACATTATATTTGATTCTTGCAATCTTCACAGGATCTATGTAATTGGATATAGTATTACTATTCCTGCTTAGTAAGCAGGATTTTTCTTATGGGACAATACACATTCTATACAAAAACAGTTTATAAGACCCCTGCATATTATACATAGGATACCATAGAAACACTAACCATTCGATTCATTGAAGGTTTTTTTTTTTAAATATTTACTATCTCTTAATGGGCAAAGTATATTTTACTAGAAAAATGTATACTATATACTGTACATGAAAATTAAGTAGAACTCCTGCATACTATACATAAGTCATACAGAAGATAATAACTATTTAGTACTATATTTGGGCAAGATATTATATTCTTGGATGTGGATGTTGATAGATAGGGCAACTTAAAATCTAAAAGGGGAACATTGATCTTTTCTCTTCTCTCATGCAATTTTAATATGTTGCTCTAGACAGAGAATCTTTAAATCTTGCCAAAGAAGCGACATGTATAATTTATGTTGCTGGATCTCTACATGTACTAAATTAGATCTCCAATTATTATTGCATTAGTTACCATATAGATTATCTTAATATATAAAATCGAATGGTTAGTGCTATCTGCGGTGAATCTGATTGGTCCTCAGCCTTTGGCCAATCAGATTGGTGGGTCTGACGTCACCCAACTGCCACTCTCTTCCCCCTCGGCACACACACACACACACACCTCTCTCTCCCGGCGCTCATGTCTCCCTCCCGGCGCTCATCTCTCCCTCCCGGCGCTCATCTCTCCCTCCCGGGCGCTCATCCCTTCCTCTCGGCGCTCCGCTCATCTCTCCCTCCCGGTGCTCCGCTCATCTCTCTCTCCCTCCCGGCGCTCCGCTCACCTCTCCCTCCCGGCGCTCCACTCACCTCTCCCTCCCTCCCGGCGCTCCACTCACCTCTCCCTCCTCCCGGAGCTCCACTCATCTCCCTCCCCGGCGGGGGAACAGGCAGTGGCCAGGCAGGCTGCAGCTGCCTCGCGGCGCCTAAGTTGGCGGCGCACAGGAAGGACCCCCTTCCTCCCTCGTGGCGCCGAGTGAGAAGATGGCAGCGCCCGGAAGTAGAGGTAGGTGTCGCGTGTGTGTCGCTCTCCCACTCTCCCACTACCCCCCACCTCCCAGAGCACGCTCTCTACAGCTCAACATCCCAGAGGAGCAGGAGGAGGGTGGAAGGGAGTTAATACCTCCTTTGTGCCACCGGGAGTCGGCGGAGGCCACGAGGGGGGAGACAACCAGTGGCAGGCCGAGGAGCGTGGCATGCTGGCAGGTGAGGAAATGCAGGGGGAGGAATCCATGCCTTTGACGCCCCCCCCTGCCTTTCACGCCCCCCCTGCCTTTCACGCCCCCCCTGCCTTTCACGCCCCCCCCCGCCTTTCACGCCCCCCCTGCCTTTCACGCCCCCCCCGCCTTTCACGCCCCCCCCGCCTTTCACGCCCCCCCTGCCTTTCACGCCCCCCCCTGCCTTTCGCGCCCCCCCTGCCTTTCGCGCCCCCCCTGCCTTTCGCGCCCCCCCTGCCTTTCACGCCCCCCCCGCCTTTCACGCCCCCCCCGCCTTTCACGCCCCCTGCCTTTCACGCCCCCCCTGCCTTTCACGCCCCCCCCTGTTATTCACGCCCCCCCCCTGCCTTTCACGCCCCCCTGCCTTTCACGCCCCCCTGCCTTTCACGCCCCCCTGCCTTTCACGCCCCCCCTGCCTTTCACGCCCCCTGCCTTTCACGCCCCCCCCTGCCTTTCACGCCCCCCCTGCCTTTCACGCCCACCCTCCCCCCTTGCCTTTCATGCCCCCCCTCCCCCCCTTGCCTTTCACGCCCCCCCTCCCCCCTGCCTTTCACGCCCCCCCTCCCCCCCTGCCTTTCACGCCCCCCCTCCCCCCTGCCTTTCATGCCCCCCTCCCCCCCTGCCTTTCACGCCCCCCCTCCCCTGCCTTTCACGCCCCCCCTCCCTCCCCCCGGGGAACGCCGGGTATATCAGCTAGTATATAATAAACACTGTTTTGATTTTTTTTCCAAGTAATTTTAATATTCATATTTTTTTTTAATATTCAGATCTCTAGCTGGTATGTCTCATATTAGATACAAGGAAACAAATAAATTTGGCGCCTATATATACTCACTAATGCAAGTATTATATAAAATGGAAATAGATATACAACCATACAATGATGCTGGGCACAGGATCCTTGGAATATCCAATGACGATGGCATAGTTAGGTTACCATGTGCATGAAAAACTAAAAGAAAAAAACATACTGTACATAGTGCAATAATGCTTTAAATAGCCTACACTGAGGGAAAAGGAACGACTGGGACAACAAACACCATATAACAATACACTAAACAACAGCTAAATACCGTAGAAGCCTCAAACATAAAACAGGTGATACATTTACTGAATAAAAAAACACATTTATTAAAACATGGAATCAATGACCACTTATATTGAACAGAACGCCTACAAATCTCTCAGCTACATTAGGTGCAATTCACACATACTAGGTGGAAAAGAATTGTAGACCGTGGATAGTGTTTGAGAGCATCCCCTCTCGTTCGTGGCACATCTACTGCAGGGCAAATGATATCTTACGATCTGCGGATCCCCAGCTGATGTCGCGTCTGGTTACCAGGATCGATGGTCTCCTCTCATGAACTGGGGCGAGTGTCGGCAGCTGAATCAATAGTCTCCTCTCACGGACTGGGGCGGGTGTCGGCAGCCACCGAAGTATCTCCGTCCTCTGCGTGTGATTCACCGCCAGTACTCAAATCTCACGGGGATCGGATGACGACACCACAGAAAAGCCGGTTCCGGTCTGGAACTTTTGCAAAGCTTCTTAGCTTGTTGTGAAATAACAAAATGTGCATAGATAGAACGAGAGCAGCTGAGAGAAAGTAGGGTAAACCCTACGCGTTTAGAAAGTCTAGCTTTCTTCGTCAGGGGTGTGATGGTAATAGTTTGCAGTGTCCATTCCCAAGCATTAATTATGCATTCACAATTTCACCTGAAGTTTGTTCCGCACATGCGCAATCATATAGGAAACTCGTAAATAATCTTAGAAAAAATCATGAGGCTTCAACTGACAAATAACATAAATACAAATCAGACATACAATAGCTATACTAATAAACATAAATGATACTAATACTAAAATAATACATACATTTATTGCATCATTACGATGATAACTAATTAAATATGCATACAAAGAAAACGGAAATGTAAGAATATTATTTGTATATAATAGACAAACTATAGCTGATATAAAAACATATAAAAATTTGCACAGCTAAATGTATCTGTATGTTCTGCAAATTTCGTATTTTGTGTGTGGAAATTCACATCACTTATGTATAGAAAAAAACAGATTTATATTATATGATCAATTTATTACTTCCAGTAAGTGGTATAGCTTTGATCGGCACTATGACACAATAATTCACTCGGGGTGAAGGGAGTGTCCCAAATATGACCAAACCAGGTCAATAGCTGGCTTGTCTCCTTAGCTATGGAATAAACAGAATAGATATGTATATAGCCCCTCAGTAGCAATAAGCCACTTCATACTAGATGTAGTGCGTCCCGAATAATGACCACTAGTTGGCAAAAATAGTTAGAGAACATACCGTTGTACTGCCACAACTAGATGATACACAGTATGTGTGTAAATAAGAGAAACTGACACCTCAGACAATAGAACGCAGCTATATATAACTGTTTACGGAATGAGAAAGAAGATAGAAATATAATATTACATATCTCCCAAAAAAGACTTAAGATCAAATTGTACATTCAATCCTGATGGAGTTAATGTGCGAAGCTCGTATATCCAAAAGGTTCAGGTCTTGCGAGGTGGTTAACATGGTTCCCACCTCGCCAAGGAAGTTTGGGGGCCTCAATTGCTTGGCAAATGAGCCCCTTTGGATTTTGTTGGTGTGCTTGATGGAAATGACTCGACACGCTGTGAGTGGTTAAACCCCTTTTTATGTTATAAATATGTTTATACAACTGTCTTTTAATACTTCTTGAGGTCATACCCACATACTGCAGACCGCAGGGCGCTCCAGGAGATATATGACAAAGGAAGTGTTACAGCTGCTGTGAGACAAGATCTTATACGACCTAGATGTGACATTGGAAGTGGAAGATGTGCTTCTACAGCTAAATGTACAAGCAATACATCTATTACAAATGTAATATCCATTGCTGGAGGTATTTTTAGATTTGGTGGAACGTGTTAGTGGACAACTGGGTGCCAATCTATTACTAATATTTGACGCTGTAGTAAAAATTATTTTTTGTTGACCAGGTAGAATTTTGGCCAGGTCTTTATCCTTCTTAAGGATCGGCCAATATTTTCGCAGAATTCTGCGTATTGTAGGTGCCATTTGGTTGAATTGCGTTATAAAGAGCACATCCGCCATCTGGTTATATGCCTTCATTTTATATTTTAGAAGTTCCTTCTTGTCCATTGCTTCCACTTCTGATATAGTATCATCTAGTTTTATTGAAGAATATTTTCTATCCAAAAATTTATTTTTCAATTCTTGAGCCTGGATCTCAAATGATTCATTAGTAGAACTATTGCGCTTCAGTCTAAAAAATTGGCCCTTGGGGATGTTATTAACCCAAGATGGGTTGTGGTGGCTGTCTGCCCTTAGGTAGTTATTAGCCTGAACTTTCTTAAAAAATGTTTGTGTATGGATAATATTATCAGATACAGAAATAGCTAAGTCCAAAAACTCGATAGATTGAGAACTCTAGTAAAAGTAAATGTAAGATTATTGTTATTGCTGTTGATATATCATAAAGGAATCAAGCTGTTCTTGATCACCTTGCCAAATAAACAAAATGTTGTCAATGTAGCACCGCCAGAGCACCAGGTTTGCACCAAATGGGCAGTGGGACCAAATTTAGATGATGCTCGCACATGCCCATAAATAAGTTGGCATAACTTGGTGCAAACTTGATTCCCATGGCGGTACCACAGACCTGTAAATAATACTGTTGATTGAAATTAAAAAAAATTGTATGTATGTATAAATTGAATACCAGAAATAATAAAAGATTTGAGTGCCGATGACATATTCGGAACTTGTGCAAGGATTTGTGAAATAGCTTCACAACCCTGAGTATGGTCTATGACCGTATGTGCAGTTAGAACCAGAAGCAGTTTGAACAAGGAAGCAGTTAAACAAGGTATAGTTTATTGAAGTACAGTTTACTGTTAGTACTTATAAACTTCATAGTTGCCAAAATGAGCAGGATTGAAAATGCCACTCAATGCACATCTTGCCACATGTATGTGCACTTGGAGCAGCTGTTCCAAGGAGCATACCGCTGCAAGAGGTGTGAGCGGGTGGTCTCTTTAGAGTCAGAGATTTTTGATCTGAAGAGGCAACTTGCTATATTGAGGGACATTGGCAATCTTGAAAGGGGTTTAGTGCTCACTGAGCATGCCCTTGATTCGACTAGTGGTGCAGATGGCGGCGCTGTTAGTGAGGAGCAGGTAGGTAGCTTGATTGCTGTTAGTGAGGAGCAGGTAGGTAGCTGGGTGACAGTTAGAAGGGGAAGCAGGGGCAATAGGGAGAGGCAGGTCGTTTCTGAGCTGACACATCCCAATAGATTTGCCATGTTGAGTGAAGATATTGGGAATGTTGAGGCAGAAATGGCAAGGCTGGGGGAGACTAATTCCTCTAGCAGCCAGGGGAATAGTTCCTCCAGCATAGTGGGGAATCAGGATGCTCAGATGCAAAGAAAGATTGTGGTGGTAGGGGACTCCATTATTAGGAAGGTAGATAGGGCAATCTGTTACCGGGACCGCATGAACCGAACAGTTTGTTGTTTCCCGGGTGCTCGGGTTTGGCACATTGTGGATCGGGTAGACAGATTGTTGGGGGGGGGGGGGGGGATGGGATTGACCCGGCGGTCTTGGTACACGTTGGCACCAATGACAAAGTTAGAGAAAGATGGAGGGTCCTAAAAAATGATTACAGGGATCTAGGCCAAAAGCTTAAGACAAGGACCTCCAAGGTAGTGTTTTCTGAAATACTACCAGTGCCATTCGCTACCGCAGGGAGACAGTCAGAGATCAGGGATGTTAATGCATGGCTAAGAAAGTGGTGCAGGAAGGAGGGGTTTGGGTTTTTAGAGCACTGGGACTCCTTTTCTGAGAGGTGCCATCTATATTCTAGGGACGGATTGCACCTCAATGAAGAGGGATCTTCTGTGCTAGGGGGTAGAATGCTAAAAAGGTTGGAGGAGATTTTAAACTAGGATGGAGGGGGAAGGGGAATGAAACAGATAATGAACTAAATGGAATAGATGAGGATTCAAGGTGGTATGGAGGGAATGGGGGCAAGTGCAAGTTTGACAAGCAGTGAGACACCCATAGTAAATACAGATAATACTAGAAAACTTTAAAGACTAAACCAAGTGGGAGCAGAAAGGAAGGAGCAGATAAGATAATAGTACAGGCTCAAAAAAAACTTAAATGCACGCTTGTTAATGCAAGAAGCCTGACAGATAAAATGGGGGAGCTTGAATTAATAGCTGCAAGGGAGCAGTATGATATCATAGGCATTACTGAAACATGGTGGGATGAAACTCATGACTGGACAGTTAATTTAGAGGGTTATTCCCTTTTTCGGAAGGATCGAACAAATAGAAGGGGAGGTGGAGTATGTTTATATGTTAAACCGGATCTAAAACCTATTATAAGGGATGATGTCTATGAAGGGAATAATGAAAATGTAGAGACTTTGTGGATAAAAATTAGCAGTGGATGTAAAAGTATAAAGAAAATGTTTGTGGGAATATGCTATAAACCACCAAATATCTGTGAGATTGAGGAAGCTAAAATACTTTTGCAAATGTAGAAGGCATCAAAACTGGGTCATGTTTGCATAATAGGGGATTTTAATTATCCAGATATAGACTGGGGCAATGAGATTAGCGTTACAACAAAAGGAAACAGGTTTTTGGGGGTGCTTAAAGACAATTATATGACCCAAATTATTGAGGAACCAACCAGGAGAGGGGCAGTTCTGGATTTGGTCATATCAAACAATGTAGAAGTAATAACAAATATTCAAGTCCTGGAACATATGGGTAACAGTGATCATAACATGGTCTCGTTTGAAATAAATTATCAAAAAACAGATTACTTGGGTTCAACAAAGACCTTAGACCTTAGAAAGGCAGATTTTAATAAACTGAGGTCTAATCTAGTAGTAATACAATGGGATGATGTTTTTGCAGGGAAAATGTAGAAGATAAATGGGCAGTCTTTAAAACATTGTTAGAAAAGCACACTTATCAGTGTATACCCTTGGGTAATAAGTATAAAAGAAATAAGTCAAAACCAATGTGGCTAAATAAACAGGTGGGGGAGAAAATGGACAAGAAGAGGAAGGCGTTTAGATTCTTTAAGTCAGAAGGGACAGAGGCATCATATCAGAATTATAAGGAATGTAACAAAAATTGCAAAAGGGCAATCAAATTAGCAAAAATGGATAATGAAAAAAGGATTGCAATAGAAAGTAAGGTCAACCCTAAAAAGTTCTTTAATTACCTTAATAACAAAAAAATGAGAAAAGAAAATATAGGACCCTTTCAGTGTGAGATGGGTAGGCAGATTATTGGAGATAAGGAAAAAGCTGAGGTATTAAACAAATTCTTTGCCTCGGTGTTTACCAGGGAAGAATCAAGTTCAATAGTAGTGCCGCAGGAGGAAGCCACAACCTCCATATTAATGAACAATTGGTTAACTGAAGAAGAAGTTCATAAGCGACTTGAAAAAATTAAAGTAAATAAGGCACCTGGCCCCGATGGCATACATCCAAGAGTTCTCAAGGAGTTAAGCTCAGAAATAGCAAAACCATTATATTTAATATTCAAGGACTCCATTTCCACAGGCTCAGTACTACAAGATTGGCGTAAAGCAGATGTGGTGCCTATATTTACATAGGGAGCTAGATCACAACCGGGAAATTACAGACCTGTAAGCCTGACTTCAATAGTAGGGAAACTACTTGAAGGTTTAATACGGGATAATATTCAGGAATACCTAATGGAAAACAAAATTATTAGTAATAGTCAGCATGGATTTATGAAGGATAGATCTTGCCAAACTAACCTTATTTGTTTCTTTGAGGAGGTAAGTAGGAATTTAGACCAGGGTAATGCAGTTGATGTGGTCTACTTAGATTTTGCAAAAGCTTTTGATACGGTTTCACACAAGAGGTTGGTGTACAAAATAAAGAAAATTGGACTCAGTAATAATATATGCACCTGGATTGAAAACTGGTTAAAGGACAGACAACAGAGGGTTGTCATAAATGGAACTTTTTCAGGTTGGGCTAAAGTCGTGAGTGGAGAACCTCAGGGATCGGTACTGGGACCCCTGCTTTTTAACTTGTTTATTAATGACCTTGAGGTTGGGATCGAGAGCAAAGTCTCCATCTTTGCTGATGATACTAAATTGTGTAAGGTAATAGAATCAGAGCAGGATGTAATTTCTCTTCAGAAGGACTTGGAGAGACTGGAAACGTGGGCAGGTAAATGAGGTTTAATACAGATAAATATAAGGTTATGCATTTGGGATGCAAGAATAAAAAGGCGACTTACAAATTAAATGGAGATATATTGGGAGAATCCTTGATGGAGAAGGATTTAGGAGTACTTGTAGACAGCAGGCTTAGCAATAGTGCCCAATGTCATGCAGTAGCTGCAAAGGCAAACAAGATCTTATCTTGCATCAAACGGGCAATGGATGGAAGGGAAGTAAACATAATTATGCCCCTTTACAAAGCATTAGTAAGACCACACCTTGAATAGGGAGTACAATTTTGGGCACCAATCCTAAGAAAAGACATTATGGAACTAGAGAGAGTGCAGAGAAGAGCCACCAAATTAATAAAGGGGATGGACATTCTAACCTATGAGGAGAGGCTAGCTAAATTAGATTTATTTACATTAGAAAAGAGGCGTCTAAGAGGGGATATGATAACTATATACAAATATATTCAGGGACAATACAAGGAGCTTTCAAAAGAACCATTCATCCCACGGGCAGTACAAAGGACTCGGGGCCATCCCTTAAGGTTGGAGGAAAGGAAATTTCACCAGCAACAAAGGAAAGGGTTCTTTACAGTAAGGGCAGTTAGAATGTGGAATTCATTACCCATGGAGACTGTGATGGCAGATACAATAGATTTGTTCAAAAAAAGGTTGGACATCTTTTTAGATGGGAAAGGTATATAGGGATAAACCAAATGAGTATACATGGGAAGGATTAATTCAGGGATTAATCCGATTGCCAATTCTTGGAGTCAGGAAGGAATTAATTTTTCCCCTTAATGGGATTTTTTTGTTTGCCTTCCTCTGGATCAATAAGTAAGTATAGATATAGGATAACGTATCTGTTGTGTAAATGTAGCATAGGTTGAACTTGATGGACCTACGTCTTTTTTCAACCTCATCTACTATGTAACTATGTAACAAAGAAGTCACATCAGCTGTAACCCATATATAATTGGACTGCCATGAAATTTCCCCCAAGGTCTGCAGTACGTGGGTAGTATCCTTCAAGTATGATGGAAGTTGAACTACATAGGGTTGATGTTGATGGTCAATAAATTGCGACAAATGGGAAGTGAGTGACTGGATACCGGATAATATTGGACGGCCGGGAGGTTCATTAAAATTTTTATGAATTTTTGGAATTATATAAAAAATTGGTATTCGTGGATGTAAATTGTATTAAAAATTCATGTTCCTGTTTAGTTAGAATTTGTTTGTCAAGACCTTCATCTAAATATTTTAATAATGCTTTTTGATACTGTATTGACAAAAGGACCGCTAACAAATTTAGAGAAGAAAGTGGATTTATTCTTAAATATTCTATTAGATCTTGGTGTTGTTGTATAGGTAAATTCTGGTTATAATTTTGACTAGACACCGCATCTTTCAAAAAGTATTTCTTCAGACACAATTTTCTTACATATTTTTGAACATCAACATATAGTTTCAAACTGTTGGGACCTGATACCGGTTCAAAAGATAGTCCTTTTAAAGATCTTCTCTCTCTATGTCTGTTGTTTGATACTTACTAATATTGAAAATGTTGGAATTCAATGACTTTCGTATCTGTGTAATTTTCCTATTCTTTCTACCTCGCCTTTTTCCTCTATAATATTTTCAATTTTTTGACTTTCGTAGTTGTTTCTTTACCCAACAGTTCTCCTATTGATTCTTTTGCATAATGCTGGTCCCTTGCCTGCCTCCAATCTAAAAAAGAGAATGTTTGTTTATCTTCCTTTTCTTGGCCTGAACTGCAACTCTCTTGCGCAAAATCGACTAGAGGTTGGTATTTATTAGTATGTATGTGATCATTTAAACTGTGACTAATTTCTCCAATTGGTTGGAGAGATACATTAGCGGAGGCATAGGTCTGACCAGTCTTACTTGTAGACTGTTGAACTTTGTTGTTTATTGGGACTGTTTTTGATGCCAGCGGAGAAAGTGGCTTATGTGGGTGGGGTTTTTTGCTTTTGTCAATGGTGCTTATTTTAGTACCATATTCTTGTGATTTTTGTATGTTGTTTCTAGAATTAGATCCCTGTTGTTGGCTAATTTGGGGATTATATCCCCTTTGGGGTTAATATTTTTCTTGTTCTTTTGTATCCATTTTCCAATTTCTATAACATCCAGACTCATAGTCACTTTTGTCCCTAAAACATTTTTTTTCGTTTAAAATGAATAATTTCTTTTTCCATATGGTCTATTTTGTTCTTGACCTTTTGTCCTAAAGATGGTAATTCGCTATTATGTTTGAAAATTTCAAATTGATCTTTCATGTTGTTGATTTCCTCATCCAATTTTTGCAAGGAAACCCGCCTTTTGGAAATCAGTAGACGAATGAGTTCGAAGGAACAATTATAAAGTATGCGACCCCATTCTAAAATGAATGTGTCACTATTAAAATCTGTGGTGGGCATTTTGAAAATTCTCAGCCCTTGTGGAATTTGTTTTTGTTCCACGTATCTTTCTAGAGTGATGGCATCCCATAATTGTTTAGTCTCACTTATGAGTAATTTTTTCAAGTTTTTCAACTAACAGATCCATATTATCTGGGGTATGATTACTCTCTATAATTGGGGCATCTCCCGAAAATATTTTATCCAAGTCAATATTTCTATTTAGACGGGAAACAAATAATTGTATTAGATACAAGACCAACATGTTGATATTAATTTCTGTGGGGCTCGGTATCTAAGAAGTATAAATCATCTCAGAAAATATCGGGATTTGGATTCCATAAAATGTATTCTTTTTATTAAAGGTTCTGTGTCAAAAGGCGGGTGGCATACAAAAGATGTATGGTGTGGTAGTATTTTAGTGCAGAAGCAATAGTTAGAGAAAGGAGTTGAGATCAATGTCTATATTGTGGCCTAATGCACTTAACATTTTAGTGTATATATCCAGTAGGTTTCGTGTTGGGATATTTTCTTAATGAAATCTCCCCCTCGCCAGTTTTTTTTGTTTGACCAATTCAATGCCACAGAAAAATCTCTAGGATTGCATTGATGCACTCTCTTGTAGTGATTCGAAACACTGTGCGTTTCTAATCCTCTCTCTATATAGCGCACATGCCCTGACATTCTTATTGTGAGTGTCCTTTTCGTACGCCCAATATATTGGGTCCCACATCCACACATCATGAGATATACAACACGGATACTGTTGCATGATATATTTTCTTTCATCTCGTATTTCTCAGCCGTCACAGTTGACACATTCCTTAATTTGGCTAGCCTGTGTAGGACTACAGCGACATGCCCTGCAAATTGTACATTTAAATAAACCTTTATTTCCCTTTCCTAACCATGTTTTCTCTTTGTCCTTTTTTGGGAAACTTGGCACCAGCTGCTGCTTGAGATTTCTGGCTCTTGAATAGATTATTTGTGGTCTATCTGATAGGATGGTACTCGGGACACTGTCTCCCTCCAGAATATGCCAGTGTCTCCTCAAAATTGTCTCAATTTGCTTTGACTCGCCACTGTATTTTGTGATGAAGGGAATAAAGGAATCTGAATTGTTTACCCGTTGTTGGATATTTTTTTCTTTATAAGTCAACATTTCTGATCTTGCTGTTTGATTAACTTTTTGTAGAGCCTTATCAACTATATGTTTAGTATACTTCCTCTTTTTTTTTGTAACTCAAATTTTATTGGGTTTTTTGATATCTTTTTTTTTTATTTCCAACTTTTTTATTAGGTTTTCAAATTTGACATCTTACAGAATATGTGAAACAATATTCATAGATATCTAAATACATACAAACAACATCATATTTCTTTGCTCCTAGACGACAATAAAGGAGTATTTTTTTCTTAAAGCTCAATCTGTTGTGTATGACTTATTTATCGAAAGCCTGAGTTACCTGCGTTGGGTGTACGTGTGGTGTAAAACTACTGAACGGGTTTTTTTTGATATCTTAACATATTCCAACACCACATTTTCTGGTACATTCAAAGTTGACCCATCAATTCCCTAACAGCAGTATAAAAGAAAGGACATAGACAACAGATAGACAAACTGACAGACACATGGACAAACCATACAAAGGGAAAGAAGGTGGGAAGAAGGGGTGTGGGGGCAGATGCAGGCGGGTTGTCTCCGAGCGCTCCTGTGGCTGATATCTTCTCATTCCTCTTGTTTATGTCTCCTGTGTGGCCACACCTTATCTTATTTGGTTACTGACCTTTAATGTCTTGCTCCTTAATGGCCCAATCTGTTGTCATAGGAGAACGCATTTGTGTTTATTAAAGCAAGACAGTGGCATCATTTATCCCCGGGATATCCGTCTGTGCCAGCCATGGCGACCAGACTTTTAGAAATTTAGCGCCAGTGTCATTAACTAAACTTGCTAGGTTTTCCACCTGGCAGACAAACCAAATTCTGTTTCGAATCTTGGGGATGGATGAAATCGCTGTCTGCTTCCATAATGCTGCAAGCTCGCACCTCACTGCTGTTGCAAAATGAGCAACTAATTTATCAGACAAAAACAGAAAAGCCAGCGCATCATGCAAAATGACACAACATATAGTGCAATACCTCAGTGCTTATCTGCTCATGAAAGAAAGGGTCATTTAGTTAAACCCTTTGGCCGAAAGGTTGTAAGCCTGCAGCCCCTTCACGGCATGCCCAATGCAGGTCCTAACACTACCTGGCATAATTCTCATGCACCTCTCTTTTCTGCTGGAGGGGTGAGAGGTGCATGAGAATTATGCCAGGTAGTGTTAAATTAATAAATTAAATACATTAGGCAGAGAGGTAAGGGGCTTGGATAACATTAAAATAACATCATCTGCATACAGTGCCACTTTATGTGACTGCTTCTGGGTCTGTATTCCTGAGATATCCGGATTATTTCTAATTTGTGTGGCAAGGGACTCTATGCATAGGGCGAACAGCAAGAGGGACAGAGGACACCCCTGCCTCGTACCACTCTTTATTTGAAACAAGTCAGATGGGAACCCTTGGTGTCCCACCCCGCCGCCGGCCCATCACACAAAGCCAAGATTGCTTTTAAAAATCGTCCTCCAAAGCCAAACTCTCCAAGCGTCGCTTTTAGGAAATGCCAATCTATCCTATCAAAAGCTTTTTCAGCATCCAGATTCAGCACCATAGACGGGATTTTTTTAGCATTTGCCAATTCAATTAGATTTATAATACGTCTGGTGTTGTCTGCTGCCTGTCTACCCTTGATAAATCCCACCAGATCCGGGTGAATCAGTCTGGGTAGGATATGACTTAACCTATTAGCTAGCATTTTGGAGTATATTTTAACGTCCGAATTTATTAAGGATATCGGTCTGTAACTCTTTCAGTCTGTCGTATCCTTTCCTTGTTTATAAATCAATGAGATAGACACTTGTCCAGGAATGGGGCACCCGCGAGCACCGCATTAAACAGTCTGAGCAGGTGGGGAGCTAATAGTTTATGAAACTTTGTATAATATAAATTTGACAAACCATCCGGCCCTGGGGCCTTGAATGGCTTTAGATTTGTAATTACATCCGACAGCTCGACTACTGTGAAGTCCTTCTGTAGCGCTTCCCTTTCCTCTCTGACCAGTCTAGGCAATTTTGAGCCTGCTAGAAAATCCCTTAGAGCTTTGCTAGTTTGATCATTATGTATGACTTTCTTCCCATCATATAGATTTTCATAGTACTGTTTAAATTCCTCAACAATAAGTTTAGGGCTGGAGGTCATGCTTCCTGATTTTACTCGAATGGCTTGTATATTATAATTTAGGCGTCTATTTTTAAGTTTATTTGCAAGCAAGGTACTGTATCTGGCTTGTTTGCCTTTTCAAAAAACTTCCGTCTTGACCAACTTAATATTTAACTCAATTCTGGTCTCTGTTAATTCCTGCAACGTATCAGCTTGTTTACTCGATTTATGAAGACAGGAAAGTACCCCCAATTTTGCGCGCAACTTTCGCATTTTTGATTCCCTCTCTTTTTTCCGTCTTGCGGCGATGCCAATCAGAGTGCTTGTAAGGGTGGCCTTATGGGCTTCCCATAAAGTAGCTTGTGCTGGTACACTATCTTTATTAATTTCCTTACTAACGGTCTGGTATACCTCTGGGTTCTTTATCAGAGACTCATTTAATTTCCAGTTTGCTCCAGGTCGGTCTAAATTAATTGGTGCATGATCTGACCATGAGAGAAAAAAGGTGATGTATAGTAGCGCTAATGACAATAGACAATATACCCTGCTTGAAGGGTGAGCCCTAGTGGTACAAAGGCAGCCTGATGGTAATCTGATGGTACAATCAGAATAAACAGCATAAAACAAAAAGAGATACCGGCGCCTAATGAGTCCAAATAAGTGGAATCCTGGACATCCAGTGGAAATAGCTCAAGTCCCAGGATGATCAGCAGTCTCTTAGTCTTTGGGTGATCAGATAGGACTTCGTTCATGGGAAGTGGAACATGAAATGAAAAAAGAGATATTTAGTGCAACACAGCTATAACAATTACACAGACATAAATTTGCAGACTGGCTGGCACTGATGACAAGACAGACAGACACACCAAGACAGATAAACACAAAGCAAAGCTAATAATAAAAGTTAGTTTAATATAACTCGATTGATTAAAATGTTGGACAAAATCTGGAACGCTGCTCCGGTCGGTTAAAACCTGAATAACACTCACAGGACGGCAGATGGTTAATAGCAGTGAACTGGTGTGGACTGTTCTCCACGTGTAGAAGGTCCGCAGAGTGCCCTGGAAGCCGTGCGATCCTTCTGTGTCTCCTGGCTGACAAAAACCGGAAATGGCGTCTCCGTCGTGTGCCGGAACCGGTAGTGACGTCACCGGACGTGGCGTCAAGGCCTGGCAAATCTTCAACGAAGCCAAAGGAAACGGCGATCCTCGCTTCTCTGCCCCTCTAGCACTCAGCCGCAGCACTCAGCACTTGTACTGCTTGTAAAAAAGTTTTTATCCCCTGAGGAAGTGTGTTTAGACACACGAAACGCGTAGGGCCAATTTTTACTGTGTTTGGACACTTTTGAGGACAAGCAGTACAAGTGCTGAGTGCTGCGGCTGAGTGCTAGAGGGGCAGAGAAGCGAGGATCGCCGTTTCCTTTGGCTTCGTTGAAGATTTGCCAGGCCTTGACGCCACGTCCGGTGACGTCACTACCGGTTCCGGCACACGACGGAGACGCCATTTCCGGTTTTTGTCAGCCAGGAGACACAGAAGGATCGCACGGCTTCCAGGGCACTCTGCGGACCCTCTACACGTGGAGAACAGTCCACACCAGTTCACTGCTATTAACCATCTGCCGTCTTGTGAGTGTTACTCAGGTTTTAACCGACCGGAGCAGCGTTCCAGATTTTGTCCAACATTTTAATCAATCTAGTTATATTAAACTAACTTTTATTATTAGCTTTGCTTTGTGTTTATCTGTCTTGGTGTGTCTGTCTGTCTTGTCATCAGTGCCAGCCAGTCTGCAAATTTATGTCTGTGTAATTGTTATAGCTGTGTTGCACTAAATATCTCTTTTTTCATTTCATGTTCCACTTCCCATGAACGAAGTCCTATCTGATCACCCAAAGACTCAGAGACTGCTGATCATCTTGGGACTTGAGCTATTTCCACTGGATGTCCAGGATTCCACTTATTTGGACTCATTAGGCGCCGGTATCTCTTTTTGTTTTATGATCTGACCATGAAATATCATGGATCCCTCTATGGGATTTCCTTGTTTGAGAGGACTTATCTATCTCTGGATCAAGAACCCTGTTAAAGTCCCGTGCCAATATTATGTATCCCTTAGCTATTTTATTTAAGGTAGCAGAAAAGGAGGAAAATAAGTTAGGATTGTGTTCGCAAGGTGCGTACGCATTTGCTATAGTGAGGTGTTGGCCCTGTATGGTGCCTACCAAGATTATAAATCTTCCATCCTTCTCTTTTTTAGTTTGTTCTACACAGAAGGTATTTAGGGAAACATGTTATAGTAAACTGAGATTCTTGTAATAGGATAATGTCGGGATTTTTTCTTTTGTAATCTGTCAACGCTAGCCGTCTCTTATTTGGGCCATTGAAGCCTTTGACATTATGTGATATAATGTTTATGGACATTGAGATGTGAAAGGTCTTTCGCTTACCCAGGCCAAACACTGAGTCCAATTACCCGTCAGCTCCCAGGGCCATCCATTCGCTCCACGAACCTCCGTTCTCCTGCTCCGGTAAGAGGGAGGGGGGGGCGGGGGAGGGTCACGCAGAAGGAAACCGGGGGGGTAGACAAACACAGAACAAAACAAATCAACAGAGTCACCTGTATACCAGGTTGACTCTATCGCCTTTGTCCTTGGCATGTAGCAGTATTCTGGACTCTTAAGTATTCTGGACTCTTAAGTATTCTGGACTCCAGACACATGGGTGATGCGTGCACCCAAGATCCCAAAGGACTTCCTTTGACATCTGGGGAGAACCCCTTTCGCCCAGGTATGGGAGCAGGTGAACAGCTGGGCAGGCTACTCTCCTCTGCCCCCTCAATCCCCCAGAATAATGCCTAAAATGGCTGTATTTTAACAAAACAACATGTACAAAACCTCCCAGCTTTTGACCCCTTAAATGTTTTTTGCTTGCTGAACTCAATGTATATGAACACCTCCTTCAAACGAGAGGGGATCCCTCAACACTGATTATCTCAGCTATGCTAATCTGTAGGTAAAGCTTATACTGTACTGTATAGCTGAATTTCTCCTCTTAGTTTCCTAGCCCTCTTTTTTTTTTTTTTAACGTTCCAGATGTTCTACTTCTTCTTACTATCTTCTTACTGATAGCTATCTTATTACTACCATATTACTACCTAATAAACTATCCCTAACCATAATAACTTGAACCTCAACCCTTAAACTGTGAATTACCTAAATGCACTACTTGCACTAAGCCAATGGCACCCTCCCCCTCCCTTCTTCCCCCAATTGCTTCTCTACCCGACTACCCTCTTCCTTTACTAATGTATATGGCTGATGTGTGATTCCCCCTTTTTACTTATTTTCCCCTTTCTGACCACACCTTCCCCTTTCTCTACCTAATGCCTGTCTGTGTGAGTTCCTGACTGCTTCCCTCCTCCCCTAGCTTATCTTCTAACTCTTTCCCCTTTGCCCCTCTTCAGGCTTATCCCCAACCTAACTAACCCACTCCAGACCAACCTATATATTGCTCTTCATTACTCTCTGCCCACTTCTCCTCATACCTCCTTTCCCCCCTTCTTTCCCCCTGATCTCCGTGCCATATTTTCTCTTCCCACTTCCCCATGTCCTCCTTGTAGGCAGCTTCAATGCCGGCAAGCCCCATCCTCAGCGACCCGGCCCGTTACTGCGCCCCCCTCTCCCGGCGACGGAATGCGCGAACCGCCACCAGAGTCGAGCGGGCAGCTCGGGCCAGGACCCCTGGTCAGCCAAGGCCCACAGGTATATGGAGGCGTGGCAAAGTCTGTGACTGTGGCCGGGTGATGCTGCTGCGGGAGTCTCTTCACTCACCCTCCTCGGGCCATTGCAGTCTCCCTGCAGTCTCCCCCGCGCCGGACCTCCTGGTGTTTCTTGAGTGCTTTGTATTGTTTCTTGAGTGCTGTCTGCTCAAGGTCTCTCCAAGATGGCTCCCGTTGCTGTGATGGCCGCTCCCGCCTTTTTCTTCTTTCTCCTCCCAGGACTCCCCTTATGGCACCTTGTGAAGATCCATCTTAGCAGGGAAGACCCGGTCTGATATCTAAGGTGAGCGTAGTTCAATGGGTCAGCTTCGATAACTGGGACAGTGTCTCTTTAAGCAGATACCTGCTGGGGGAAGAAATGCAACTTTGTGCCTTTAAGTGTTCAATTGATGCCAATTAAGTCAATTAACCCGCCATTTCACTTCTACCTCGTGCAATGTGCTTCACTTGTCTCCAGGATGGCTCGGGTGAGGATCCCTCTTCTACATGGTAGGTATAAGCATCTTTTATCCCCAGATTTTGCAGGAATTCTTCACCTTCCTCCAGGTTTTTAACAGAAAAGGCCTTTCCATTTTGTATTACCAGCAGGCTGAAGGGGAAAGTCCACCTGTATCGGACAGCATTTTCTCCCAAGACCATTGTTAGTGGCTGGAGTTTCCTACGCCTACTTAGAGTTATTGGGGACAGGTCTTGAAAAATTTGCAAAGTAGCTCCCTCAAAACTGCAAGAAGGGGTATTTTTGGTGAGCCGAAATAGTACCTCTCTGGTTCTAAAATAATGTAGTCTCATTATCACATCCCTCAGCTGTTCTTCAGATAACGGCCTAGACCGCAGGGCCCTATGGCATCTGTCCATGTGTAGCTCCGCTTCGGTTATGTCCGGGAGCATGGAGGACAGCCATTTTGCAACGTGATCTTCAATGTCAGTGATGGACTCTGGAATTCCACGAATTCTAACGTCATTTCTTCTATCTCTGGTCTCAGAGTCTTCTTGTCGCTCAGCCACCTCTGCGATCTGTGTTTGCAGGTAAGCTGTTTTCTTTTCGTTTTTCCTGAGGGCTTTTATGGTAGTGTCCAACTTTGTTTCTAAGTCCCCAGTCCTGTCCCCTCTGCTGTTTATATCCCTTCTAAGTTCTTGTATTTCGGCCTGCAAGAGGGATTTGAGATCATTATAATGCCTGGTAAAGTCACTCCTTCTTACCGGTTGCTTTTCTGGGCTGTCGCTTCTCTCCCCCCTTATCTCCCGCTCCGAGTCGGAGCCGTGACGGGAGACCAGGGCGGCCTCTCTCACTGCCCGCGCCATTTCAGTGCTTCGGAGGTATTTCTTCAAATCAGAGCATTTTTCTTTTTTTGGGATCGTGTTTTTATCTCTAAGTACTCAGGGGTCTGTTCTTATGTTTTATTATTTATTTATTGTGGTTTTGCTGTTGTTTTGGTTCACTTTGCTGCCTGCAGTGAGCTGAGCTATTATCTCAAGCAGCCATACTCGTTGCCGTCGCGCATGCGCCCCCCCAAAATCCTCATTTTTTGAGCAGTTCCATTTTAGTCTTCGGAACTTCCCATAGGGGATATTGTCTAGCCATTTTTAACGAATCAGTCCTACAATTCTGGAGCACTACATCTGCTCTTAAAGCTGCAGTTCAAGCAATATCCTGCATGTGTTTTTTTTTTAATAAATTAGTTCTGTAGTAAGAAAAAATACTTTTAGCATTTTCTGTTTTAAAAACAACAACTTTGAAAGACCAATTTTCTTGTATTCTATTTTAACAAGCATGCTTGTTCCTGTAGCAACCATTTACATCCCCCAGATCTAAAGATGTCGCCAAACTTCGCCGATCAATAGACGGAGAACGAATTGACCGGCAGCTATGCAGTTCTTTAGGTAAGTAGAGATTGGCCACATGAAACTATTGAGGTAAAAAAAAATGGGAGCTTGAACTGCAGCTTTAAGGTGCAATCTATTATAAAGAGACATTAATAAACATCTTATCCCCACTAATCAGGGAAGAGGAGATATCGCCTAAACAAACAGAACTAAAGTAATATATATTCGTCCTTTGGGCTTATAATGTGATAAATTGCAATTCGGGCATATAACCTATTGTATTATTATTGTACTATTGAATGCTTTTAATTGTGTTATTCTAATAAGCATATCGATTCTCAAACAATCAAGTCTATACTGGGAAATTATCCTTTTTCCCTTTGTTTGCAGTACCAGCAGCAACGTGACTGTCTGAGAACTGAAATATTGCTTAGGTCATTTTTATTATCGGTATTCTTGTTTATATTGTGTTCAAGCTTAAACAAGGTTGAGGTACACCAAATTATATATTTGGTGATTTTCTTGAATGTAGAAACATTTTTATTGAATACATTTTTATATTATACATGCACATTTTGCTGTGTTCTTGGGAATCCTGGCACAATCTGATTCGGAGAAATTGAGGTTCTTAACATTATTTATTCTTACGCTAGGGTGTATGTCACAATTTTTTCCCTACCCCCTGATTTGGCTACCATCAAGGTGGAGTGGTCTCACAGATTGAGACTGGCAAAACAGAGCCACGGGGGATAGACCAAGACAGTCTAGGACTGCTGCTGGCGCTCCACCCCATTACAAGTCTGCAGACAAATATATTGTTGCGGCCCCTTTTATTCTCCTACATCCCCGATTTTTTTTCGGGGATGTTTTCCGAATGTCACGCACTTTGCCGCGTTCATGGCGAGACAGCGCTAATAGCGCTAATACAATGAAACCGCCCGCGGCGCCTAAAAATACTGGAACATGCCGCATCTGCCCGCGGTTTTAAAAGTCGCGCTGAAACGGCCGCACGAGGCTGAAGGTGGCCGCCACTGTATTATGGCCTACCATGAAGAAATTGAAGACAAGCGAAATGGGTGAGACCAGGTGCGCACTCAAGAGACATTCCCCAGATAGGGAAAAAGACAATAGCGAGATATCCCTGCGGTGGTTAACAGAACATATTTATCTAAGGAACTTATCAATATTAAGCAGAGAGGGGTAGGTAGCCATGTTGGTTCTTTCTTCCAGGTAGTAACAAAAGAGGGAGAGGAAGGGGGAGGAGGTGGAACCTTTTTATTGGACCAACAAGTAGTTGAAATGTTTACTGTAAGTACGGATATAGGATAAAGTATCTGACGTCTACATTTTGCATAGGTTGAACTTGATGGATGCACGTCTTTTTTCAACCTCATCTACTATGTAACTATGTAACTCACTTTTCATGGATACATATGTGCTTGTGTTAATGGACACAATTAAAACATTGAACTAAAATATATTAGTGCTTCAGAGACATAATTAATTCTGTATGTTATCCCATCCACCCTTCTGAGAATGCCACTACAGCATTAACAGCCAAGACGCCATATACATTTTTATGAATTAGAATAATTGTATCTTGGATTGATGAAATAGACTAGAGGTGCATAAATACGGTGAAGTGGGAGGATGTGTTAAGATTTCCGACGAAGCTCTGGCGAAACGCATTGAATCGACCTGTCTGCGCTAGAGTACTGGAGTTCAGAGTCCTGGCAGCCGAGAGGTTCCAGCCCTTCTTCTTCCGCCTCCACACCAGACGTCACCGGAAGGGACGTCAGAATATGGAAGAGGCGATCGACCAGGCAGGAACCGGCAAAGAAACGCATGGGGAACGATTTCCAGTATGGCACCAGACAGAGCAGCAGCAGAAGACTGAGCTTTGTGGAGGCTCTGCCAGATCGCAGGCAAAAAGGCAATAATCCGCACACAAAAAAAATATATAAAAAGGCGCCACTGATGTAGGCAAAGCTAGAGGAGGGGCTACTTTGCATTTTAAAGTCAGAGTACCCCTCTAAAAATTGAGGGGGGGGGGGGGTTCTGCTTTCGTGTTAGGTAAAGTGAAAGCAGAGTGCTGAGCGCTACAGAAGCCCAGCTAGTAATCACCCAGAACAACACTAACCTGAACAAAAAGTGACAGGCAAGGAGAGAGGAAAGAGTCCCAAGTGAGCTGGATGGAAAAATATCTCTCAAAAAAATCCAAGATGCCTCCAAAGCAGCAGCAACGTCCTGAGAAGGCAGAGAAGAAAAAGGAAAAATCCAAGATGGCTGCTGACCTCATGGAGCAGCATGCAGAGAATCAGCAGGATGTTTGTCACCCACTGGAGAGTGAGGGACACAGGGAGCAGAGAGAGCGTGGTGAGGTGGCCAGAGCTGTGGGGGAGGGGAGAGGGAAGGGGGGGGGGGGGGGGAAATCATGTCAACTCTGACTAAAAGCTTTGAAAAGCTGCAGAGAGCCATAGAGGATCTTAAAGGGGAACTCACCTCCCAGAGCACCGGAATAGGGGAGGCTGAAAATAGTGACCTGGAGGAAAACTCTGCAGCACTGCAACTAGAAATGCAGACTTTAAAAAGAAAGAATCCATCCCTGGAGGAAAAATCTGGAAAATAGATCACGGAGAAATAATGTGCACATTATTGGGATCCCTGAGTCTGTGAAACAATATAATGAATGGACGTTTGCTCCAAATGGATAGCAGAGACACTGGGAATTACTCATGGTGGAGCCCAGGTCAAGATGGAGAGGGCCCATAGATTAGATCAAACCGGGGCAAGAAAACAGACCCAGGGCAGTAATGGCACTAATCCTAGAAAAAGTGAACCTGCTACAGGCATGTAAAAGTGCTGGCAGCCTAATATTTTAGGGACATAGGATCCTGTTATTCCAAGACTATTCCGCAGTGGTGTCAGATAAAAGGAGGGAACTCAGCAAGGTGTGCAGCGCTCTCTTTAAGGACAACAAAAAATGTACACTAAGCTTCCCTGCCACGCTGAGAGTCTCCACGGAGGCAGGAACAAGAGTGTTCAACACGGCAGAGGAAGCGGAAAAGTTCTTACAGAGACCAGAAGCAAAGGCACAAGATAAAGGCTCTGGGGCAAATCAAGGAGCAACGGAAGAAACGACGAAAGCCCCAAAAGGAGCGAGGCCAGCAAGAGAGCAAAACGACGCAAAGGAAGAGAGCGCCAGGACTTTAAAAGTATCTTGAGGACTTGGAATAGTGCAAAGGACTAAGAGTACTTCTTGGGGTATCCTGAGATAAAAGACTGAAGGAGGGAAAAAGTTCATGGAATAGAGGGGATTAGAAGAATTGCCGTGTTAACAGTTATTGGAGAAGGAATTTCAAGGCCAAGGTAGGTGAGTTAAGTAACTAAGAAGTAAAAAAAAAAAGGTTTTGCTAATACTAGCAGCAGCTAAATATGTTTAAATAAGGAAGCAATAAGGGGTATAACCAGGGCCACCGACAGCTTTCATGGGGCCCAGGACCAGAGTTTCCACCAGGCCCCCCATGTCAGCAGCCTTGCTGTCACTCTTCTTACCCTTCCCCCCTTGCTCTCACCCCCCTCTTTCTCTCCCCCTTCTCAGACCACCATCCCCATGTATCTCCCCCCTCATACCCTCTCCCCCTCCTACACCCACTCTTCCCTCTCATATACACCCTCTACCCCACCTTACGTTTACTTGAAGAGTTATTACATATTTCTAAAGAAGCCAATTACACTGATACGTTCATTAGATTGGTCCTTTCTTTAGATATTTTTCTTGATAACCGCAGGACATTTGGCACGCAAAAAGGTATGGGATAAGGGTGGGAAAATAGGTATGGGATAAGGGTGGGCAAATAGGTATGGGATAAGGGTGGGAATATAGGTATGGGAGGAAGGATAGGTATAGGGTAAGCAGGAGGGAAATAGGTACAGGATAAAGGGGGCAATAGATGCAAGGTAAGGGGGGGAGAAATGGGTAAGGGGGGGAAATAGGTATAGGGTAAGGGGGGGAAGAATAATTATGGGGTATGGGGTGGAGGTATTGGCCTCGGTGAGGAGGGAAAAAAGGTATGGGGCAAGGAGGGTGGAGGTATGGGGTAATGGTGAAAAATAGGTATGGGGATGAAAGGCAGAAAAAAGGCATGGGGGGAATAGGTACAGGGTAAGGGGGGAATAGGTATAGGGTATGGGGAGGGGGAGAAATAGGTATAAGGTAAGGGGGGGAATTAGGTATAGGGTAAGGGGGGGAATAAGTATGGGGTAAGGGGAGGGGAAGCAATAGATATAAGGTAAGGGGAGGGGAAGCAATAGATATAAGGTAAGGGGAGGGGGGAATAGGCACAGGTAAGGGGGGAAATAGGTATAGAGTAAAAGGGTATAGGGTAAGGGGAAAATAGGTATAGGGTGGAGGGGGGAATATAGGTATAGGGTAAGGGGGGAATAGGCACAGGGTAAGTGGGGAATAGGTACAGGGTAAGTGGGGAATAGGTACAGGGTAAGGGGGGAAATAGGTATAGGGTGGAGAGGGAAATATAGGTATAGGGTTAGGGGGAGAATAATTATGGGGTAAGGGGAGGAGGTATTGGCCTGGGTGAGTAGGAAAAAAATATGGAGTAAGGTGGTGGAGGTATGTGGTAATGGTGAAAAATAAATATGGGGGGGGGGGATAGATGTGGGCTAAGGGGAGTGAAAGGCAGAAAAAGGTATGGGGCAAGGGAGGTGGGGAGTGAGGTATAGGGCATGGGGGGTGAGGTATGGGGTAAGGGGGGGGGTGTGGGAAAGAGTTATTGGCTGAGGGGAGTTACAGTACCTTGGTATGCAGTGGAGGGCTGGAGGAGGAAGCAGGAACACGTAGGTGGTGAGCCCGCGGAGGCTCAAGGAGGGGGCTGTGAAGGGAACTGCAATATCCCATGGAGGGGCTCTATGAAGGGGCTTTGAGTTGGCCTGCTGGGGTGCCCTGTGAAGGTTGCGCCTCAAATCAGTAGGGTTGAGAGGGGAGAGAGAGCACTGGGCGGCAGCAGCGGGCGCTGGGGTGGTTTATGCAGCTGTGCAGCTGGGAAGATTCAAACATGTTTTTTCCCACCTGTTCAGTTACTTATATCGGCTGCTAGTTCCCGGCCACCAGGAAGGCCCTGATTGGCTCTACAGCTATGTTACCCTTACTGACTTGTTGGCCATTGGGCCGGGCCCCCTGACTCACCGGGCCCGGGACACCAACCCCGGCAGACCCCCCTGTTAGCATTTAGAAAATCCAAAAGCTTATTAGTCAGGCATAAATTGAAGTATATATATTATATGGCGGAGCAGGAGTGAAGTATCACAATAGCATGGGAGGCAGGAGCTGCTCCTGGAAAAAAGGAAACACAAGGGATGTTAATGTTTTTTCTTTGTATGTGTGTGTGTTATGTTATATTATTGTCAGATGTGTTTCAGTTCATGGAATTAAGGTCATCAGCAGCAAAAGTAATACAAGGGCTGCCTGCACGGTGCGCTGTAGGAGAAACGCCAGGGATCTCTCTCTCTCTATGTTCCAATCCGCATTGTCATTGTGCAAATGTGAGTGCACATTTGCATATTTTTTCTACTCTCTAATACACATTGTAGACATACTACACCATCTCGGGTCTCTTCATTTTGAGATACACTGGAAGGAAGCGGTTGAACTCCATCTATGCTCCCATCAGTGATAGATTGGATCAGTGATATGCCGCACATTTAAAGGGGAATGTGTGAGTGGAATACTTACCCTTACATTACTTCTTAACCATCACTTAACTGGCTTCACTATTATATACATTGTTTCATTTTATATATCCATGTCGTGAAAACCCAGCGCTCCCCTTACCTGGAAGTCATCGCTACCTCATATGGACCTGAGAACAGTCTAAAAAGGGTTGTGTGAGCTGCCTTTCATTTATTATCACACTACACATTTCTACCACACTGGTGGTGGTTCACAAATCCTTGCACTTTGTTTCACAGTTATATCAATCTGTGTGTGTTTAATATCTGTTTATTTCACTTTCATGCAAATTTTTGGGGCATTACAGCACGTTTATTTTGTATGAACACTTTCTATTCACGGAGTTCCCATAGGAGCGCTTAGTTCCAACCGTACTATTTGTACTAATGTATCCTGCACGATTTCATAGCTATATTGCTTTCTCAGGAGGGAATTTCTAACCAGGTACGTTTGCTGGTAATTATCTTGCAAAACTGGGGCTCCCAAATCTGAAAATAATGAAGTTCATCTTCAAAGGACCCCACCGTTCTCCCAGCCAGTATTGCTGCTTTAAGCCAAATCATCCCCCCCCCCCCATAAAATCACAAAAGCTTGGAAAATAATATTTTCTTTAAATTAAAAAGGAACACTAATTAAAAAAAGTAATCGCTTATACTGAGGTCTGACGGGGTGCCCTGTGATGGAAAATATCAGCTATGCTCTTAACATCGAACAGCTGGGCTCTGATTATCTGTCCCTGTGCAGATGGCTCTCAGCACAGTAAAAGGTTTTGTTCCACCCCCCCCCCCTGCTTCCTCTCTATCACTCCCTTCTCTCATCACTCCCTCCCTCCTTACCTGTCACTAACCCTCCGCCCACACATCCCTGCCCTCTCTCTTCCCTCCTACAGTAGCTGCTTGCTCACATCTCAGCCTGTGCTTCTCCCAGCCGCCTGCCTCCATATTTGTAAGTCTACTGTTTTTATTATGTACACGAGATACGGTTTTGTGACTGTGTAAAGATGCTGTGGTACTGATGCAGGAGGTCACGTCTTTTATCCGCACCCACGCGTGAGGAGCTGGCCTCGGTAGGACCCATGTTTGCTGCTGTTGTGAGGAACAGGATCTGTGCTCATCCTGATCTCTTGCAGCTTGTTTTTTTGCTGCTGGACCAGGGTGAGATGCCCAATAGGATTCACTGTATTTCACCATTCCAAATATTGTGTCATCTCATGGTTACCACACAGTGTTAACCCCTTACATTCTAGATAGGTTAGCAAAGTGCAGAGCAAAGCAATTATCATGACCTAGGTTCATTGACTACGAATCTGCTGGGGTGAGAGCAGAAAGAACATGATTTCATTTCATTTTTAGGTTAACCCTTTTAGAACTGGAGGAGTCAAATGTGTTTGTTCTGTGTGGGAGTGGGCATGACACCTATCCGAGGTGCTGAAATGTTTAATGTATAGATGTCTGTTTGAGATATATATAGGTATGTGTATGTCTCAATTATGTGTGTATATATATATATATATATATATATATATATATATATATATATATATATAGTACATGTAGACAGGCACAGCTATGATGCTTTATTGTGGAAGCATCAATGTTTTCTGCAGCAATGAGGCCTTTGTCAATGTAATGTTGCTTCTCTATCGCATGTTTGTGTGTATAATATATATACTGTAACGATGGTATTTGGGACTAAGACTAAATTTCTAAAGCTATCAATTACAGATCTGCAGAACCATCTCTAACCCCATAATAGCCCCTGCCACTAGTTCTAAATATCTGGGCATATGGTTTGACTCCCATTTAACATTTGGGTTGCATATTGATACTCTGACATCCAAAACCTATGCCAAACTAGGGAGCAAATACTCCCTAAGCCTGCTGGTCAGAAAGCGCATTGCTCAGCAAATGCCAATTATAGACTATGGGGACATAGTATATTGCAGAGGTGCGCAAACTTTCTCCCCTGCGCCCCCCTGCCTGCTCTCCTCCACTGCTCGTGCCCCCCCCCCTTACAGTGTCTCCGGCGTTACAATGTGATGTCATGCTGCCATGGCAATGCAGTGTCATGTGCCCCACAGTGTCACTTGACACCGCGTTGCCATGGCAACATGTCGTCAGAAGCCGCTGAAGACAAGACAAGTGAGTTACAGAGGCCTGCGATCCCCTGCATTTAATTGAAATGCTTTGGGGAAGAGCGCGCGGCCTCTGCAAGTGATGCACTCCCCCAAAATAATCTTGTGCCTCCCTGGTATGTGGTACAGCACCCCACACTCACCTTAGCAAACTAGACACCCGCTACAACTCAATATGCTGCTTTGTCCTGCAATGTACAGCAAATACAACACACATCACTGCGAAATGCTCCAAGAATTAGATTGGCCATCATTTGAGTCTACGTGCAAAGTTCATTTTTTGCTGTCTGACATTCACATACATTCTGGGCAAGCTACCTGGCTATCTGAACAAGCTCCTCGCCCCTACTACATACAGCACTGGTCCTCCTCTTACCGTACACCTCATGTCTGGGAGAACCTCCCAGAGATTGTCCAATCCGCCACCAGTCTACTGTACATTCTTACAAGACTTCATGTGTCTCACATTTTAATCTGGTCTGTAACTGCTACATACTGTACGTATATAACATTAACTTTAACTGTTCATGCAATATCTGTAAATATAATGTATAACCCTGTTCATTTAATGTAACCATATATTATCATCATAAATCTATGCCCAGGACATACCTGAAAACGAGAGGCAACTCTCAATGCATTACCTCCAGGTAACACATTTTTTATAAATAAATTATATATATATATATATATAACAAAGAAGGGTCTGGAGCAGGCAAACACAAGCAACATATACCACAGCAAAAGTACATGAAAGTACTTATCTCATAGTGGTGCACGCAGAGGAGCCAGGATCATCCTTCCAGCTCAGTAATTGTGTGTGTGTGTGTGTGTGTGTGTGTGTGTGTGTGTGTGTGTGTGTGTGTGTATATATACAGTGGTCGACAAATCACCAAAAAATCTATTCGCCAAACAAAAAAATCTACTCGCCACCTAGTACCACACGTGTGCTGCTTGGGCCAATAGGAGCTCGCCACGATGTTAAATCCACTCGCCCGGGGCGTGCAAATGTATAGGTTTGTCGAACACTGTATATATATACACACACACACACACACATATATATATATACACACAATAGAATAAATATACAGCACTCAATGTTCTTCATTAGAATATAGATTTTTTTTTATCCATCTGACACACATAAAAAATATAAAACGGAGCGATGTTTCAAGCTTGGAGACCATTTTGGCGGTCCTTTTTTTTCCGGACTCACAAACATGTGTTTACCAGGGAAGAATCAAGTTCATTAGTAGTGCCACAGGAGGAAGCCACAACCTCCATATTAATGACCAATTGGTTAACTGAGGCAGAAGTTCATAAGCGACTTGAAAAAATTTAAGTAAATAAGGCACCTGGCCCTGATGGCATACATCCAAGAGTTCTCAAGGAGTTAAGCTCAGTAATAGCAAAACCATTATATTTAATGTTCAATGACTCTATTTCCACAGGCTCAGTACCACAAGATTGGCGTAAAGCAGATGTGGTGCCTATATTTAAAAAGGGAGCTAGATCACACCCAGGGAATTACAGACCTGTAAGCCTGACTTCAATAATAGGGAAACTACTTGAAGGTTTAATACGGGATAATATTCAGGAATACCTAATGGAAAATAAAATTATTAGTAATAGTCAGCATGGATTTATGAAGGATAGATCTTGCCAAACTAACCTTATTTGTTTCTTTGAGGAGGTAAGTAGGAATTTAGACCAGGGTAATGCAGTTGATGTGGTCTACTTAGATTTTGCAAAGGCTTTTGATACGGTTTCACACAAGAGGTTGGTGTACAAAATAAAGAAAATTGGACTCAGTAATAATATATGCACCTGGATTGAAAACTGGTTAAAGGACAGACAACAGAGGGTTGTCATAAATGGAACTTTTTCAGGTTTGGCTAAAGTCGTGAGTGGAGTACCTCAGGGATCGGTACTGGGACCCCTGCTTTTTAACTTGTTTATTAATGACCTTGAGGTTGGGATCGAGAGCAAAGTCTCCATCTTTGCTGATGATACTAAATTATGTAAGGTAATAGAATCAGAGCAGGATGACACTTCTCTTCAGAAGGACTTGGAGAGACTGGAAACGTGGGCAGGTAAATGGCAAATGAGGTTTAATACAGATAAATGTAAGGTTATGCATTTGGGATGCAAGAATAAAAAGGCGACTTACAAATTAATTGGAGATATATTGGGGGAATCCTTGATGGAGAAGGATTTAGGAGTGCTTGTAGACAGCAGGCTTAGCAATAGTGCCCAATGTCATGCAGTAGCTGCAAAGGCAAACAAGATCTTATCTTGCATCAAACGGGCAATGGATGAAAGGGAAGTAGATATAATTATGCCCCTTTACAAAGCATTAGTAAGACCACACCTTGAATATGGAGTACAATTTTGGGCACCAATCCTAAGAAAAGACATTATGGAACTAGAGAGAGTGCAGAGAAGAGCCACCAAATTAATAAAGGGGATGGACATTCTAACTTATGAGGAGAGGCTAGCTATATTGGATTTATTTACATTAGAAAAGAGGCGTCTAAGAGGGGATATGATAACTATATACAAATATATTCAGGGACAATACAAGGAGCTTTCAAAAGAACCATTCATCCCACGGGCAGTACAAAGGACTCTGGGCCATCCCTTAAGGTTGGAGGAAAGGAAATTTCACCAGCAACAAAGGAAAGGGTTCTTTACAGTAAGGGCAGTTAAAATGTGGAATTCATTACCCATGGAGGCTGTGATGGCAGATACAATAGATTTGTTCAAAAAAAGGTTGGACATCTTTTTAGATGGGAAAGGTATACAGGGATATACCAAAAAAGTATACATGGGAAGGATGTTGATCCAGGGATTAATCCGATTGCCAATTCTTGGAGTCAGGAAGGAATTAATTTTTCCCCTTAATGGGGTTTTTTGTTTGCCTTCCTCTGGATCAATAAGTAAGTATAGATATAGAATAAAGTATCTGTTGTCTAAATTTAGCATAGGTTGAACTTGATGGACGTACGTCTTTTTTCAACCTCATCTACTATGTAACTATGTAACTATGTAACATTATTTTTAGTACTTACCATTAATATCTGTACGCCTAATGCAGTCCATATCTGACCACCAAAAATATATTTCTAAAAATGATGGAATCATTTCAGGTACGTACATAGACCATTTGCAACGCTTATTACATCGGATCCATTGTGTCTTAGTTCGTTTCCTTCCCATCAGTTGCACATGTAGGAGAGGTAGGAGGTGTTTTCAAATGGTGTTGCCATATTTCCTTCCACATCTCCCCTATTGCCTTTATTTTTAACCCTGTTAAATGTATTTTATGTAGTATTTTATATTTTATGAAGGCTTCATTCAGGGCAGAGATTCTCATCTCACCTGGTGGGAAGGTGAGGGGTTATTGAAAACAAAGCAAAGCCCAACCTGGTTTGTTTGCCTAGATTAATAATCTTGAAACTGGATATCTTCTTGCCGCACTGTTCTAATAAAGTCGGACGCCAGACTTTATAGTATAATAAAGTGGTTTATTTGCAGGTTGCAAACGCACAACGTTTCGGGGATCTACCTTCCTCAGGTGTTATATTTATATAAATCTGTGACAAAGTGAAAACTTACATACCCCTGTTACAAATTACACATACAAATATACCTAGATAAGAGAAAGGCATTTAGTTATATATATATATATATATATATATATATATATATATATATATATATATATATATATATATATATATATATATATACCCATACAATACCATTCCGCAGTCTGGCAATCAGGAGACAGCACTCAGTTGATAGATCAAAAAAAATGTATTAGTAATAAATGTAATACATCAAGAAACGTAACGTTTCGGTCCTGCAAAACGGGACCTTCATCAGGGGAGTGTAAAGGGAGAGTGACAAAAACCACCATATATATATATATATATATATATATATATATATACATCCTAGGTGCATGCCAATTAACCAATCAGCACAAATCAATACAAAGCCTGACCAACAGAAATGACGTCACCTATTGACTGAAAACACAAACAATCTGCTATCCGCGCTCGGGCTGTCCTAGAAGTGTCTTGTGGGACCGGCAATCACCCCTTGCTGCTATGTGCGTGGAGCTTCTCCCCCGAAAACGCTCCTAAGCAGGGTGCTCCCAAAGGAGACACCAAGCGACAAAAAAACACAAAACACACACAGCGCACCGGGGATTAGTTACCAAACATAACAAACACAGAATTTGAAATGAGTCTCTAATAATGATATTAAAAAAGTACTTTATTAAGAACAGTCTAATAGACTACACATAAACACATATGACTTCACAAAAGACAAAGAACAAACAAAAGTGTAATATACTGCTGCCCTATAATAGAAGCAAGCACTTACACAATTACCACACAAATAATTAATTACCCCAAGGTATCACACTGACCCTTGACGCAATACTGAGCTGCACAGGATATATAGACTCAGACGCTGGGCCAAAAACTGATATGGGGGAGGCAGGCACTCACCAGTGTAGCGCGATCTGAGCCACGAGCAGCCCCAGCCGTGGAGATGACACACACAGCCCGCACTTCCTTGTGTGCAGCTACCACCTCAGCCAATCAGCACAGCGCGTGAGAGTGACCTCTCGTGACCTCTACGCATTTCGCACCCACGTGCTTCATCAGGAGGTCACGTCAGAGGTCACCAACGCGCTTATATCCAAATGTATGGCCAATGATCTGGCTAACTCCTCCCTAGTGATTGACAACACATGTAGCATAGTAACAAGGCAGTAATACATGGATACCCCCCCTGCTAACATACACACCTACTGAAATCACAAATCAAATACTTAGTGAGACACAAACATGTTCAAATGCTTAAAACATATATAAAATAACTGTATTCAGGACTCAGTGGAAAAATAGAAAAATGAGATCAGAAAAGCAGCACAACCTTAAAAACGGAGTGAGCTCAATAAGCTCATTAAAACCTTTAGGATATTTAGACTCTAAAGTATAAATCCAATACTGCTCCTTTCTCACAAGGGCAAGATCCCTGTTTCCCTGTCTGGCAATGCTATCTATCCCCATAAATCTGATAGAACTAGGGTCACGTGTATCCCTGGATCATTGGTGGCTAAGCAGTAGAGTCTATGGCAACGCGCAGTACATTCAGTTGCTGTCGCGCATGCGCCATGTAGGAGTGTCCCCATTACCATGGCAACCCGTTAGCGAACTCTGACGTGTGTGCCGGGGGATGCTGATCGCGGAAAGCTAGTGCTGGCAAATAACGGAGCATGGCATGTCAAATAATGTAACTAAACTAAATATATAACTAACACTAGCGCAGTCCAGGCTGGTAATTCCAAAGTGTGTGAATGTGCAAGGAAGTGCAGGGAGGGTGTGCGAGGGAAGGGGTGGGGGGAAAGGGGGGTGCAGGAGAGGAAAAGGGGGGGGGAGGAAGAAAGGCGGTGCGTACTATGAAGAGAATGCGTGGGGTGTATGAACTGACAGAGAACACCACTGTAAAGGGTCCTATAGCACTCAGCCCAGTGTGCGAACCTGTCAACTTACTCAAGGAGCATGGCCCCTATGTATAGCCAAAACAAGTATACAAAAAACACTATATAGATCATAACATCATGGCGTAACCCATATATCAACAAATATATAATATATCCGCATATAAGGTAGAAGCAAAACATAGAGTAACAGATGCCAACAACAGTGCAAACCTGAGGCATTGTGGGCAATTGCCCGATATAGAGCGGTCATGTACTGTCAACACAGTGCTCAATTGGTAAAGAAGGTTCCTAAAGATGGATATATCATCCCCTGAACTATAGAAAGTAGCTTTATATATATTTTGTGTATATATATATATATATATATACACAGTTGTATGAAAAAGAAAGTACACCCTCTTTGAATTCTATGGTTTTACATGTCAGGACATAGTAACAATCATCTGTTCCTTAGCAGGTCTAAAAATTAGGTAAATACAACCTCAAATGAACAACAACACATGACATATTACACCGTAACTGCTACAAAACACAAACAACGACACGTTTGTTTTTTATAAACATGAGAAAATATAATGTCGAAAAGATTGGCATCTTTATTAGTGTATTTAAAATGCTTTATTGGCACCAACAGGAACTCCATGATCTGTTCAAATTAAAATATGTAACAATAACAATGCTGAATTGACACATTGAGAGGATATTCTCCCATAACCCAGAGATGTTTGATACCCCCATGTGAGGGGGATGCCATAAGAGGGATCCACAAGGTCCGAAATCTAATACACATCCTGTGTTTGACTACAGGGGGAAGATGAGCACCAGGACTGCCATACCACTCATGTGCCAGATGGCCTTCTTGGTGGCCTGTGGACTGACCTTGTCTTCGAGTCACAGTCCTCGGACTCCGGACCGGGTGTCTGAAGCAGATATCCAGCGACTGCTCCATGGGGTGATGGAACAGCTGGGCATCGCTAGGCCCAGAGTAGAGTATCCCGCACACCAAGCCATGAACCTTGTGGGACCACAGAGCATTGAAGGTACCTACTGTTTATGACATAGACCCATTGGATTAGTACTATTCTGATCCAGGTTGCTTCTTCTGGGTGCTCATATTGAGGGGTCGGGAAAGGTTGTCTCTCTTCCATGGCTGTTCTGCTTGGCTATCCAACTCATCTCCTGACACACAGAGCCTTGACCAGGTCTGAAGACTGGGTTTAAAATGTCCATGTCCGACACTAATCTTTCCGCACCTTCCCTTGTATCCAAGTTACCTAATACTTTCATCAAAGAACCTGTTTATGTTTGTAATTAATCAGGCTTGCTTTCCATTGACTGCTGTCTCATTCTTATCTCTTAGAACACGAACGCTTACCAATGTTATGGGAACATTCACAACTAATCCACACCTCTTTAGCTCTTCAAAGTGTTCCACTCACACATATTTCACATTGGAGCTCAAACTGTATTTGGTTCCTTTTTTTCCCCATTGATGCTGATTACATAATAAGTTACTATTGTTAGTTGCACAAATCTCACCTCCTTTATTATCAGAGGGGATACAATGGATTGTAACCAGTCTAAAGGGCAATATAACAGTATTACCTCATGTATGGGATTTCAATGCGTCCTGTTCGTGAGGGACCCGCTTACCTCATGGGGTCTGCAAGTCATTGCCGAAATTGGGGAGGTGGAGTTGAGGTTCCATACACGAGCCCCCACTCCTTACTTGACAGGGAGTGTTCTGATAAAATGCGTAAGGAATAGGATCCCGTCTGCTTTACATTATTCAACATCACGCAGGAAAGGTATTTGCATATGATCAGCTAGAATATCTCAAGGTAAGTGCTATCACATGGGGAGCACCGATTGTATTGCACGGTCTGACCACAAGGTGGAGATGGTGCTCCTTTAATGAAAAGGACCGTCCAAGTGTCCAAGGATGGACGGCAATGATACAGTTATGAGTAAGTTCGCGTCTGAGACATGTCCACCATCCTGCCTTATCCCATAATCACACACCGTACCGTGCTTCCACTGCAGCAAAGGATTCTGGGTAATGACATGCAAATGAGCACTCATACTGCATCACTTTTTGCTTCTTATCCACTGTAACATTGATTACATTTGTTACTGCAGCAGAAATGTCTCCCGGTTGTGATAGTGGGGTTGTGATAGTGGGGTTGTGATAGTGGGGTGGTGATAGTGGGGTGGTGTTGGTGGGGGGGATAGTAGTTTTTCCACAATCACACACTATTTATTGCTTCCGTTTGGTGGTTTTGCAGCTTTAAAAACAACCTAATTTACATAAACCTTTTGGAATAATCTATGAATTTCTTTGAGGGGAAAATCTACAAAGAAATGTCTAAATGAACATATTTTTTTCAGAAATACAGGGATCCCTTGTATAAAGAAATGATATTTGTCCCTGTAGATGTTCCTTGGATCCCCTGTATAGGGAATGAGTTCTTCTGTCCTCTCTCACGTAGATTGCTATAAAACCTCTCTGTTTGTAGTATCACAGTCTGGGTTTGTGGACAGATTCAGCCCTCTTGCTATAGAAGGAGAGATGTGTTTTCATAGTGAAAGGAATTTTGTCATTTGGTTAAACTTTAACTAGATATGTGTTCAGCTCACTGGAGCCTGCTAAGTACCTCTGTGTTCTTTATGGGCAGATCAGCGGTGCCACAGGGTCTGCGATATGTGTGTGTGGGGATCCATGCATCAGGAGTGACACATTGTAAAACAAACTGCATACAACTGGACGTGCTGCTCATTGATTAGCAAGCGAAGCATCACATTGCGCTGTTTCTCTGCTCAAAGACACAAGGAGGATGTTTCACTTATATCCTAGTTACTGCGAATTTGCAACCTTACCCTGTGTTACCAATCACTGCTACACATCCAAGTCTTTGCTTCTACAGCAAATCCACCTTTCCAGAGCAACGTGTCAGTATCCTTGGGCAACAAGAATTAACCAGTACAGCACCTCTTATAAAGGACACATACTTACTCTATCTGCCGCCCACCATGGCCATAGATTGTGAGCTCTTTGGGTCAGTAGTCCATACATTAATGCTCATGCCTGAAGCTCAGACCTTCTCCCTGTATCAGAGCTCCCCACATTTCACATTTGATTTCTGCTGTTACTCTAAAGTTCAACATTAGCATGAACCAGAGATGTCTCGGGTATGACACTTTAATTAAAACGGAGCTTTTAAACAGTGTAATTATAATTAATGGCTTTGCTGTATATTCTATAAACTCCTATGTCAGGATTTGATTCTTCCCTTTGCATACACACGTTTATATCTTTACTCTGAGCCTCATGTTTCAGTCTCATGCAGGTTCTGTGCTAATTCACTAGTCCCTTCTGATGTAGTCACAATTATTTAAGGTAGGACAGACTATTCATTTGAGCTTTTATTTCATCACTGTGTCAGGTCTGCCTGTTCTTGTCACCTCTTATACTGAGACCTTATACCTCATGTCTCCTGCAGGTGGGGCTCATGAAGGTTTGCAGCACTTGGGACCTTATGGGAACATCCCAAATATTGTGGCAGAGCTCACAGGAGACAACATTCCCAAGGACTTTCGGGAAGACCAAGGATACCCCAACCCTCCAAACCCTTGCCCTGTTGGCAAAACTGGTAACTGGATCCTTTTTTTTTTTTTTAATATTTTAAAGGAGCCAATTACATACGTTTATTATTTATATTTAGCCTGCTACCTGTGACTACATTTTTATTTCAAATTTTTAATTGTTTTTTCAGAGGGTAGGGTACATCATATCATAACACAACAAGCTGGTACAGAAGTCATTGGGTATTTTTTTGAACAAATTGACAATATTAGCACTTCCGCATAACCTGTTAGGATCCACGAGTATCAAGCCCTCCTCTCCATCCGGAGGGGGGGTGTCTATGGATGTGCACCCGTCCCTCCTTTTCAAGAGAAGTAAGGATAGTTAGAAGGGAGAAAGAAAAAAAGAGGGGAGTGGGAAAGGGATGGGGGGGGGGGGTGACGGGGGTGGAGCGGCATAAAAGTGGGCCGCCCAGGGCTTGACGTCCACCGAGCTCTAGAACAAATTTTGAGTAATCTATGGGGTTTAATCGTATGGCCAAGCTTCCCAGGTTTTGTTGAATTTATCAAGTTGTTTTAATCGAGCTGATAGGAGTTCCATCAGACGGACTTCCCTGATTCTGGTGAGGACCATCTCCTTGTTGGGTGGTCTAGTTTTTTTCCATTTTGCCACTATTGAGCGGTGGGCTGCCGTTAGTACAAAGGATGTTAATTCTTTGGTCCGAGGAGGGAGGCCTTCTATAGGCTTACCCAACAGAAACAACACCGGGTCCAGTGGGATCCCCACCTCACTTATCTCCTCCACCATGGCTCGGATCATATCCCAAAAAGGGCCCAACACGGGACAGGTCCACAGAATGTGTACCAGGTCTCCCTGCTGGCCGCATCCCCTCCAACAGAGGTCTGACAGGCCAGGGAGGCCTGGCTCAGCCTACTCGGGGTGAGGTACCAGTAGAACAAAATGTTATAGATATTTTCCTTGATGGTGGTACAAATTGAGGTTTTGGTTGTGGCCTCCCAGATATCCTCCCAGTCTTCTCTATCTATTTCTATATGGAGGTCTGCAGTCCACTTAAGCATATAGCTATGGTTGAAGGGTTTCAGGGCACGTGCTAGTCCCATATAAATCCCGAGATCAGAGCCTTCCGATATGCTCCTACTGCACATATCTTTTCAAAATTAGAGGGGTTTTCAAACTTGGAGTTGTGGGAGATTGTTGTTAAGAAGTGTCTGATCTGGAGGATAGCGCACAGGGGGAGACCCCCGGGGGCATATTTTTCCTGTGCTTCGGAGAATTTCATAGGCCGTCCTTTGATTAGCACATTGGACGCTTTTATTATATTGGCTGCTTTGAACAGTCTGAAGTCCCTGGGATCACAACCCGGGGGGAAGTCCGGATTGCCAAACAGGGGGGTCAGAATTGAAGGGGAAGATGATAGGCAAAATGTAGTTCTTGTTTTTGACCATATCCCCCATGTACATCTCATTGCTCCCAGGCCCAGCCTGCCCGGCACAGTCTGCCTGTGAGTGGGTTTACTGGCTTTGCATCTCATGCCAGCCTATGTTTAAAAGCTGTGTTTAAAGCAGCATGCATTGGCTTAACCCTTTCCGGTCGAATGTCGGAGTATGTCCGACACTAATATTTGCCACTTGCGGTCCAATGTCGGACCGGGTGGAGGGAGGAGGGAGCAAAACTGTGGAGTGAGGCGCCCGCAGCACATCCCCCGCATTCTCCTTGCACCGCACTGATGCGCCGATGCGTCCCCCCCTACGCCGATCCGTCCCCCCGTGCCGATCCGACCTCCCCTGCGCTGCTCCGCCCACCCCAAAGCCCTGCGCCGCTCCGCCCACCCCAAAACCCTGCGCCGCTCCGCCCACCCCCAAAGCCCTGCGCCAATCTGACCACCCCCCAGCCCTGCGTCGATCTGACCACCCCCCAGCCCTGCGTCGATCTGACCACCCCCCAGCCCTGCGTCGATCTGACCACCCCCAGCCCTGCGTCGATCTGACCACCCCCCAGCCCTGCGTCGATCTGACCACCCCCCAGCCCTGCATCGATCTGACCACCCCCCAGCCCTGCATCGATCTGACCAGCCCTCCAACTCTGCACCGATCCCCGCAGGCAGCCCCACGATGACTCCTAGCAGCTGACACCGGAGGAAGGGAGGAAGGGGGGTAGGGGGCTGTGAGTGTGGTGAGTGTGGTGTCAGTGTGCTGGTTGTGCAGTGAGTGTGCTGTGTGTGCAGTGAGTGTGCTGTGTGTGCAGTGAGTGTGTGTGTGCAGTGAGTGTGTGTGTGCAGTGTGTGTGTGCGCAGTGTGTGCGTGTAGTGTGCGCAGCGAGTGTAGGGTGGGCAGTGCACGCAGTGAGTGTAGTGAGTGTAGTGCGCGCAGTGAGTGTAGTGTGTGTAGTGTGCGCAGTGTGCAGTGAGTGTAGTGTGTCCAGTGAATGTATTGTGCACAGTGTGCGCCACAAGTGTAGTGTGCGCCACGAGTGTAGTGTGCGCAGTGAGTGTCGTGTGGGCAGCGCGTGTCTTGTGGGCAGCGAGTGTCGTGTGGGCAGTCAGTGTAGTGTGCACAGTGTGCTGTGAGTGTGCGCTGAGAGTGTGTGCAGTGTGTGTGCAAAAAAACCCTAAAAAAGCTGTACTGTATGTGTTTTTTTCCCCGAAAATTAAATTAGACCTACTGGCGCATTTAATGAAAATTAATTGGACCGTTAAGGGTTGTTCATGTAATGTGAGCTTGAAACACAAGGTGGCACTGTGTGCTCATTTGCATGTCATTTCCCAGAATCCCTTGCTGCAGTGGAAGTGCTGTGTGCTGGGTGATAATGGTGAAAGACAGGGTTGCAGACCTGTCTAAGACATGCAAATGAATATACAGTAATATTTACAGTTGCTTTATGCTTTACTGTGGAGGGTTTTTGTCACTTTTTTACCCACCATAACATATATATATATATATATATATATATATATATATAAAAATAACCCTCTATGTCTGGCTTTTAGGAGGATTACATTAGAGTGTATTGTATGGCTACTCTGCATGGGTTACCGTGACTCAGGAACAGGTAGAAAAAATGGCAGCGCACTGCCAGAAGGAACAGAAGGAGGCTCACGGTATGCAAAAGCAAAGGTTATATATTACATAAAAAAGATGGACTAAATGTCCCCCCTAAGCCACAGCACAGGTCCACCAACGCGTTTCGGGCAGTATGCCCTTTCTCAAGGTGAGACCTGTGCTGTGGCTTAGGGGGGACATTTAGTCCATCTTTTTTATGTAATATATAACCTTTGCTTTTTTCATACCGTGAGCCTCCGTCTGTTCCTTCTGGCAGTGCGCTGCCATTTTTTCTACCTGTTCCTGCTGCTTACCTGGGAGATTGCACGCCTATCAATCATCTGCTGTTGGATACTCCAGGAGAAATAAAAGTGAGTCTACTTTATGGGTCGCTGTACCCTGCTTTTCTCCTTTTACTATAATGGGACTTTGGTCTGTACCACTTATTGATGGTGCCGTTGGCATTAGGTACTAGTCCCCCAACCCTATTAGGGCAACGTTATTGTTACACTCAGTATACTGAAAGGAGTTAATTCCAACTGCAGTTTATAACACTACAAGGACTTGTTTTTTCTGATGCACTGGTATTCTATACACTACCGTGACTCAGGGGCTGGATTCAGGTGGCTGGGTAATGAGGTAGCAAGCTTGTAGAATAATGGACGCCAGGAACTTTTGCCATACAACAGTCATTTATTCAGATCACCAGGCACAGGGACCACTCATACACATTTTGACAATGTTGCACTGTACTGTATTTTGTATGAGACATATATGAATATTGTTCTTTAATTAGTACCCACTCTTAACACTTGAACGGAGGTACATTTACTTAGTTGCTCTATGTAGATGTGGAACCCAGCCCCCCTTATGGCTTTGGAACAATCATCGGTACTAATTTGATTACTCTGGGCCCCTACTGGTGGGTCTTCCTTACTTGACCAGTATCTTTTACCTGTTTGGGAACTGCTTCTTCCATACAGACTGATGAGGAATATTAGCACCGATCCATGGTTAAGACTGAACCGTCAGCACCCGGCAGCCCCCTTACCTGAGGCCCTCTGTGGTGTGCCATATTCCTTCTCATTAACTAGTCGGGACTCCATTCCTTCTATTGGGGATCTTAATGTAAGGGGTACTGTCCCTATCTACAAACTAATATAGAGGGGAGTCTGGTCTATGCTATTACTTTATAAACATACTTATGTACTCTCCTGGAGGCTCCTCTCCTCTTGACCTCCGGGAACCAAACCTTCTAGAATAGTCACTCTTCTTTATATACCCCTGCATGACATCTGGATCCCCATAGCAACTCAGGATGGGGCACAGCATATAATAGCCATGTTAGTAACCCTTGAGGAGGGGGGTTAAACTCTCCCCTAACTAAACCCAATGTTGCCCCCAACATTGCATAGGTACACATTAACAGTGTTAGAATACACATACAGTATATACATTTAATTATATACATTCTGTAATAACATTCACTACCTTTATGCATAAAAAATGTCACACTTGTGCACCTAACCTTATCCAGGTAGCTGTGCTATACAGGCATACCCCGCATTAACGTACGCAATGGGACCGGAGCATGTATGTAAAGCGAAAATGTACTTAAAGTGAAGCACTACCTTTTTCCACTTATCGATGCATGTACTGTATTGCAATCGCCATATACGTGCATAACTGATGTAAATAACACATGTGTAACAGGCTCTATAGTCTCCCCGCTTGCGCACAGCTTCGGTACAGGTAGGGAGCCGGTATTGCTGTTCAGGACGTGCTGACAGGCGCATGTGTGAGCTGCTGTTTGCCTATTGGGCGATATGTACTTACTCGCGAGTGTACTTAAAGTGAGTGTACTTAAAGCAGGGTATGCCTGTACACACATTGGGAGTTCAGCAGGTGCATGCTTCTTTTATATTACCACCTCCCATATTTTGATGGAGGTGTGGAACGTGGCTGTAATACTAGAACACAATATATATCTCCGGTCCTGGACAGGGTAACGTTTTGTACATGAAACTATAGAGAGCATTATCATTACTGCAGTGACATCTGACCTAGTCGCGATCAGAAACATTGACTATAGCACATGGGTGAGTAGTAACTCAGAGACTATCAATGACAGGCTGGATCTGGCTTCCTAACCATACCACCCTTTGCATCAGGTAATTCTACATAGTGAACCGGTTAAGCCCCGTTTTCGTCTATATACGCCACCCAGTCTTTATAAATGCTCCAACTGATATATTCTCACCATTTTATCTACTCTGTCCTGATATGCTGTAAGCAGGACATGCCCACAATGAGAAAAGTGAGCCTTAGCTTTACATTGTAACCAGTGATCCCTGAACATATCTACTATATCTATAGTATCCCCAGGCACATAGAGGTACTCATAACCCCTGGTCTCCTTGATCCGATCCCGGATCTTGCGATCAGCCTGACTCAGCCAGGTTAGTTTACGTCCCATCGGAGCACCGGTTGGAACCCAGACTATTGGCTTCTCTTTGGGATCTCAGCCATAGCCATGTCTGACTGTACATTGTCACTGAAAAAGAAACAATTATCTAGTTTATCAGTGCACCGTCTATAGGCCTCATTTTCCTCCTCAGAGTTCATAGGGACTCCTGCCCACCATTGTTCCACCTTACCCCGTTAGCCAGATACCATTTGTGTCATACCAACTTCTGGGCACCAACCTGCAGCAAATTTGCGCTGCCATTGGGACTTCCTCTGTGGTTTTTTTTCCAGACTCCGGAGTGGCTGGATAAGTGGGGCAATCTGGCACCACAGCAGCTCCTGGACAGTTTCCCAAAGAGGGGAGAGAAGGCGCGCCATTGTTGGAATCATTGGAGGCCACACCAGCTCTGATAACAATGGAGCAAACCGCATCAAGCAGACTCTCAGGTTCCACCAACTGCGAAACCTCAGGCGGATCCTCGATCACTTCCAGGGTAGTGTTGCCCCCGGGCGGTCCTGCTGAAAGGGTTTCCAGAGGCATCTCAGCAACTGTAGGGATAGGTTCGGCATTCCTCTTCTCTTCTTGGGTGGAACTCACTGATTTGGGGTCATGCACGCCTTCTGCCGGCCCAGGTCAACTGGTATAGGGAGGAGGCGTGTCAGGTCCCGCGGGGATTTTAGAGATGGAGCTGTCGGTTATGCTAGGGTCCCCACTTCCTTGGGCAGAGTCGATCAGGGACTACATTGTCCCATGGACATGGAGCTCTATGTTGGGTAATCCGCACCCTACACTCACGGCAGTGCTAGACATGGCTCCTCCTGGACGTTGACATCCTAAACAAGCAGCTTGTAGGAATTCTGTGTCTCCTATGGTAATGAAAAAAAATACCCGCTTGGGAGGTCAAAGTGCACTAGCTGTAGAGTATTGGTAGCAGCCGCCATCCCACCAAAACCAGTCAAATAGTCCAGTATACACAATCACGAGAGTGGGTGATATGGTCACTCCCTCTCCATGTGCTTCTGGCTCTCTGTAACACTCAGTTCCTCCCCTAACAAACTGGCAGGATCAGGGCGTGGTCCATACTGATATAAAAAGGTACATACTTACCTTTGCTGCAGTCTGCCCCCACCCTGCTTCTTATTGCCCCTTTATACTTACCTTTGCTGCAGTCTGCCCCCACCCTGCTTCCTATTACCCCTTTATACTTACCTTTGCTGCAGTCTGCCCCCACCCTGCTTCCTATTACCCCTTTATACTTACCTTTGCTGCAGTCTGCTCCCACCCTGCTTCCTATTACCCCTTTATACTTACCTTTGCTGCAGTCTGCTCCCACCCTGCTTCCTATTGCCCCTTTATACTTACCTTTGCAGCAATCGGACCCCGCCCTGCTTCTTATTGCCCCTTTATACTTACCTTTGCTGCAATCGGCCCCCACCCTGCTTCCTATTGCCCCTTTATACTTACCTTTGCTGCAGTCTGCCCCCACCCTGCTTCTTATTGCCCCTTTATACTTACCTTTGCAGCAATCGGCCCCCACCCTGCTTCTTATTGCCCCTTTATACTTACCTTTGCTGCAGTCTGCCCCCACCCTGCTTCTTATTGCCCCTTTATACTTACCTTTGCTGCAGTCTGCCCCCACCCTGCTTCTTATTGCCCCGTTATACTTACCTTTGCTGCAGTCTGCCCCCACCCTGCTTCCTATTACCTCTTTATACTTACCTTTGCTGCATTCGGCCCCCACCCTGCTTCTTATTACCCCTTTATACTTACCTTTGCAGCAATCGTCCCCCACCCTGCTTCTTATTGCCCCTTTATACTTACCTTTGCAGCAATCGTCCCCCACCCTGCTTCTTATTGCCCCTTTATACTTACTTTTGCAGCAATCGTCCCCCACCCTGCTTCTTATTGCCCCTTTATACTTACTTTTGCAGCAATTGGCCCCCACCCTGCTTCCTATTGCCCCTTTATACTTACCTTTGCAGCAATCGGCCCCCACCCTGCTTCTTATTGCCTCTTTATACTTACCTTTGCTGCAGTCTGCCCCCACCCTGCTTCTTATTGCCCCTTTATACTTACCTTTGCTGCTGTCTGCCCCACCCTGCTTCTTATTGCCCCTTTATACTTACCTTTGCAGCAATTGGCCCCTACCCTGTTTCCTATTGCCCCTTTATACTTACCTTTGCAGCAATCTGCCCCCCAGGCAATTCATTGAACTTCAGCATTTAGCATAACTGGTAAACAAGTGCACTGGTCATAACAATCACATTTTCCAAATACTTCACCCAAACCAGGTTCAATGAAGAAGACTCATCAGTAATAGTGATCGAAAGATTGTATCAATCAAAACCAATAGCCAATGTTTTGGTCACTATTACTGCAGTGCTGTCTGCTTCATCAGCCTGGTTTTGGTGAAGTGTATATATATATATTTATTCCCCCCCCCCCCTTTTTTTTCCTTATCAGATAAAACTCTCCTTTAAGCTCCATGTATCCTGTCCCTTACAGGCGTCAGATTTTTTATCAAAACTAAAGCAAAGACGAGTAGGTCACTGTGTCGGTCCTTTCTTCCATGTTGTAACAAAGTAACTTCCTCTCAACATCCATTGCAACCATATATCCCTCTTACATACACTGTATATACTCATTTTGTTTCTGTGTTTCTGCCATACCTGATGAAAGACCATGAGAGGATGGAAAGGTGGTAACATCTCAACTACTAGTTGGTCCAATAAAAGGCATCATACCCCCAACTCCCTCTCTCTCCTTTGTTACTACATATCAAAACTAAATTGCTCGTTATCCACAGTACATCTATACATACATGCAGGGCCGCCGACAGGGGGGAGAGCCAGGACAAGTGTCCCGGGCCTGGTGGCTGCGGGGGGCCCGGCTGGGAATGAGTGTGAGGAGAGGGGATTGAGGGAGCGGGATCAAGTGAGAGTGGGGTAATTGATGGAGGGCAGGAGAATGACAGGACAGGGGGTATAAGAGAGGGGGTGAAGAGGGGAGTGATTGAGGAAGAGAAGAGGTAAAAGTGAGACAGAGGGGAGAGAAATACATGGGAAGAAGGGGGAAATATTGGAGGGGGCTCGCGGGTTGTGAAATGGGGGTTGAGGGCTCACAAGACCGCCAATATGGGGGGAGGCCCTCCGGTCATAACTCTAGTCCTGGTCCCAGGGAAAACTGTCTGCGGCCCTGCATACATGACGTTTATTTACTTGGCACTTCACACAATACGTTGATTTGTAATACAATATGTGACTAGGTGCCACATGGATATGAAGAGCTGCCAATCTAAGTTGCTATAGGGGACATAGAGGACAGAATGCTTTGCCTTGTATGGGATCTCTGCAATTCACCTGTCCCACCTCTTCACTGCGCTGATCCCCTCCCTCCCACACGTGTTAACTGGCGCCCAGCTGTCTCTGTGTAAATGAACAGGAGAGAGCAGTGGGTCGTTAGCTGGATCCTTGGCTGTTAAAGTTTTTTTGCCAAAGGCACAAAGTGAGAGTGGTTTTGGTAAATGAGTTACCGGGAGAAATGAGGTGGCCAGCATTCACCCTTTGTGTGCCAGAGACACAATGAGGGACAGGGTTATGCAGTACGGCCACTGCACAACTTCATAAAGGAAGCAGGGGCTGATGGGATATTTATCAAACAAACATGTCTACCCCTTGAGTCGCGCTAAGTGCGAGGGCACCACCCCCCTACACTCACATTGGGATCATATAAGGTGACCCCATAGACTTTAACGGGATGCCCTTCATTTTTAAGGTCACATTAAATCAACAACATGAATATTTATTGTAACCAGAAACGTGGGGGAGGATCTCACACGGAAATAAATGAGCAGGAAAAACCAAGAGAGAAAAAATGGAAGAATATTTTTTACATTTGCTTTGACTGCACCTAAAATATTAAATCAGGGGAGCCCAGTGTGGCTGCACACAAATCCTTCTCTCTCCTCCGAGACAGTCACTGCATCACTTGGTTATAACAGATGTATATAGGCATATGAGAAATGGGTGCTCCAGAGCTGGTGGAACCTCAATAATAAGTGTCCATAATAATAAAGCAGGTCTAACGGACAGAATAAATGACGGAGTGGGTATAAAGATGGACTGTGATGTGTGAGTCACTAAACACTCGTCTCCTGAAGGTAACAAATAGGAGTGCTAAAAAGCACCCTAAAGTGACCTCATTGGAAACCTCACGGTGTGATAAATAGTACTCATCTATAAAATCACAGTAAATAATGCAATAAATCTTACCCACTCCGTCTGTCCTTGAAGGTCCTGCTAGGTATATCCAGATGGCGTGCAGTCTGCAGTAAGTAGTCCAGCGAGAGAAAAAAAGGCAAAAGCAATGCACTGCCAGGGAGTCAGGTGGTAGCAGAATATAAAAATCTATTTATTCAGTAACACTCAGCAAACATAACCCCAAAAGGGTGAAACAAAAACTCCTACGCGTTTCGGACCATAGGGGTCCTTTATCAAGGAGTAGAAGAAGTACTCTACTCCTGGTCCGAAACGCGTAGGAGTTTTTGTTTCACCCTTTTGGGGTTATGTTTGCTGAGTGTTACTGAATAAATAGATTTTTATATTCTGCTACCCCCTGACGCCCTGGCAGTGCACTGCTTTTGCATTTTTTTCTCTCGCTATAACAGATAAGATGCCTCCCATTCAGTAGCAGCCACCATCTTATATAACGTGCATGTCCGTACGATGAGCTGCCTCTTCATCGTTCTTATTTGTGTCTTACTTGTGCTTTTGGATGCGTTTGCAAACAGCGGAGTTGTGACATTTGTTAATAAGGCCTGTGACGGACTGACTGGGCGGTCTGTAGTACATTTCTCCAGGTGATACACAGGAGGAATTCTGGGTGCTCTGCAGATGTAAAACCTTTTATTAGCCAATAATATGGGATCATCAGGCCCTGTGTGATACCTACAGATGTAGCCTACAATGTTGTAACCCCTGGCGCGTTGCAGCGTGACATACACAATGCACCAGTGGGAGACATGGCCATTGTTTTGAATTAGCCGCATGGCAGAAGGGGGCAAGACATCTGTGGTATTTCAGACGGGGAGCACTACGGGCTGCAGTCACGTTGGCTACATCTGTATTATACTGATAGAGCTGAAATGCCCGATATATCATGTGATATCCTTATATTTCAACCCTGATCCCACGGCCCCGGGACGGAGGGCTCTCTCTGAGATGCTAGACTAGAAATCAGCTATAGCCAGGGCCGGTGCAAAGGTATTCGGTGCCCCCTGCGAACCTTCATTTTTAAAACTGTTATACCCAGTTCTCTCTCTTTCTCTCCCCCCCCCCCCCATTCTTTCTCTCCCTCCCCCCCCGTTCTTTCTCTCCCCCCCCATTCTTTCTCTCCCCCCCATTCTTTCTCTCCCCCCCCCATTCTTTCTCTCCCCCCCATTCTTTCTCTCCCCCCCCCCCATTCTTTCTCTCCCCCCCCCCCCATTCTTTCTCTCCCTCCCCCCATTCTCTCTCTCCCCCCCCCCCCCCATTCTCTCTCTCCCACCCGCCCGGTGCACGTTGCAGCATTTGAGATTGATTTGTGTACCTTTTTGTATAAGGCTGCATGGTGCCTCCTGCACAGTTTGTGATGGTATCTGAAAGGTGAAGGTGCTGACCACTGAAGTGGTTTTAATGCTACCTGTGCATTACATCCCAGAGATAATAAATGAGCCTTTCTTTTGGTCCAGCAGGTGACGGCTGCTTGGAAGACACACCAGACACAGCCGGGTTCAGCAGAGAGTTCCAGCTTCACCAGAACCTCTTTGACCCGGAGCACAACTATCCAGGAACAGCTAAGTGGGTGAGTCCTTGATCATCCCACTCACCTCGGGAACTGCTGAGTGTCCACTTGTCCTTGGAAGGAAAAGCACCTGCAGCATAGAACATTATATATCTGCCTCACAGCTCCTCCCACTTCCTCAGCTCCTCCCATTGCACCATATAAGCCCTCCCTATAACTCCTATTCCTCTCAATAACCCCTTCCTATAACTCCTTCCATTGCTCCATATAACTTCTCTATTACTCCATATAAACCCTCCCCATAACCCCTTCTATTATGCAACATAAACCCTTCCTATATCCCTCCTATTATGCCATGTAACTGCTTCTATAGCTACTGTAGATATGGCTGACCCAGTCCAAATCCGTTGCCCGGAATTCCGCACATTCTTTTGACCAAATCCGCCCTCCTCCCCCCACCAAAATCCAGCTGCAGATTGGGTACTAAAAAAGCCAAGCGGGCTCATTCAAACCCATCACTGAATACAATACGGCTGGATTTATAAGAATCCGAACTCGGATTTCATATTGGGAGGTGGGATTGGGAGTGGGATTGGGAGTGGGATTGGGATTAGGATTGGGAGTGGGATTGGGAGTGGGATTGGGAGGTGGGATTGGGAGGTGGGATTGGGAGGTGGGATTGGGAGGTGGGAGTGGTAGTTGGGAGTGGGAGGTGGGACTGGGATTGGAGGTGGGATTGGGAGGTGGGATTGGGAGGTGGGATTGGGAGGTGGGATTGGGAGGTGGGATTGGGAGTGGGATTGGGAGTGGGATTGGGAGTGGGATTTGGAGGTGGGAGTGGGAGGTGGAAGTGGGAGGTGGGAGTGGGAGGTGGGAGTGGGATTGGGAGGGTGGATTGGGAGGTGGGATTGGGAGGTGGGAGTGGGAGGTGGGAGGTGGGATTGGGAGTGGGATTGGGAGGTGGGAGTGGGAGGTGGGAGTGGGAGTTGGGAGTGGGAGGTGGGAGTGGGATTGGGAGGTGGGATTGGGAGGTGGGAGTGGGAGGTGGGAGTGGGAGGTGGGATTGGGAGGTGTGATTGGGAGTGGGATTGGGAGGAGGGATTGGGATTGGGAGTGGGATTGGGAGGTGGGAGTGGGAGGTGGGAGTGGGAGGTGGGAGGTGGGATTGGGAGGTGGGATTGGGAGGTGGGAGTGGGAGGTGGGAGTGGGATTGGGAGTGGGAGTAGGAGTGGGATTGGGAGGTGGGATTGGGAGTGTAATTGGGAGGGTGGATTGGGAAGTGTGATTGGGAGTGTGATTGGGAGGAGGGATTGGGAGGTGGGATTGGGAGTGGGAGTAGGATAGGGAGTGGGATTGGGAGGTGGGATTGGGAGTGGGATTGGGAGGTGGGAGTGGGATTGGGAGTGGGAGGTGTGATTGGGAGTGGGATTGGGAGGTGGGATTGGGAGGTGGGATTGGGAGGTGGGATTGGGAGGTGGGATTGGGAGGTGGGATTGGGAGGTGGGATTGGGAGGTGGGAGTGGGAGGTGGGAGTGGGATTGGGAGGTGGGAGTGGGAGGTGGGATTGGGAGGTGGGATTGGGAGTGGGAGGTGGGATTGGGAGGTGGGATTGGGAGTGGGATTGGGAGTGGGATTGGGAGGTGGGAGTGGGAGGTGGAGTGGTAGTTGGGAGTGGGAGGTGGGAGTGGGATTGGGAGGGTGGATTGGGAGGTGGGATTGGGAGGTGGGAGTGGGAGGTGGGAGTGGGAGGTGGGATTGGGAGGTGTGATTGGGAGTGGGATTGGGAGGAGGGATTGGGATTGGGAGTGGGATTGGGAGGTGGGAGTGGGAGGTGGGAGTGGGAGGTTGGAGTGGGAGTGGGATTGGGAGGTGGGATTGGGAGGTGGGAGTGGGAGTGGGATTGGGAGTGGGAGTAGGAGTGGGATTGGGAGGTGGGATTGGGAGTGGGATTGGGAGTAGGATTGGGAGGTGGGATTGGGAGTAGGATTGGGAGTGGGAGGAGGGATTGGGAGGTGGGATTGGGAGGTGGGATTGGGAGGTGGGATTGGGAGTGGGATTGGGAGGGTGGATTGGGAGGTGTAATTGGGAGTAGGATTGGGAGGGTGGATTGGGAGGTGTGATTGGGAGTGTGATTGGGAGGAGGGATTGGGAGGTGGGATTGGGAGTGGGAGTGGGATTGGGAGGTGGGATTGGGAGTGGGATTGGGAGGTGGGATTGGGAGTGGGATTGGGAGGTGGGAGTGGGATTGGGAGTGGGAGGTGTGATTGGGAGTGGGATTGGGAGGTGGGATTGGGAGGTGGGATTGGGAGGTGGGATTGGGAGGTGTGATTGGGATTGGGAGGTGTGATTGGGAGGTGGGATTGGGAGGTGGGATTGGGAGGTGGGATTGGGAGGTGGGATTGGGAGGTGGGATTGGGAGGTGGGATTGGGAGTGGGAGGTGGGATTGGGAGTGGGATTGGGATTGGGAGGTGGGATTGGGAGGTGGGATTGGGAGTGGGAGGTGGGATTGGGAGGTGGGATTGGGAGTGGGATTGGGAGGTGGGATTGGGAGTGGGAGTGGGATTGGGAGGTGGGATTGGGAGGTGGGATTGGGAGGTGGGATTGGGAGGAGGGATTGGGAGGTGGGATTGGGAGGTGGGATTGGGAGTGGGAGGTGGGATTGGGAGTGGGATTGGGATTGGGAGGTGGGATTGGGAGGTGGGATTGGGAGGTGGGATTGGGAGTGGGAGGTGGGATTGGGAGGTGGGATTGGGAGTGGGATTGGGATTGGGAGGTGGGAGTGGGATTGGGAGGTGGGATTGGGAGTGGGATTGGGATTGGGAGGTGGGATTGGGAGGTGGGATTGGGAGGTGGGATTGGGAGTGGGAGGTGGGATTGGGAGGTGGGATTGGGAGTGGGAGGTGGGAGTGGGATTGGGAGGTGGGATTGGGATTGGGAGGTGGGAGTGGGATTGGGAGGTGGGATTGGGAGTGGGATTGGGATTGGGAGGTGGGATTGGGAGGTGGGATTGGGAGGTGGGATTGGGAGTGGGAGGTGGGATTGGGAGGTGGGATTGGGAGTGGGAGGTGGGAGTGGGATTGGGAGGTGGGATTGGGAGGTGGGATTGGGAGTGGGATTGGGAGCGGGATTGGGATTGGGAGAGGTGCGGGGGGAGAGTGGTTACAATCAACAAAATAGTGATTGTGGGTTCTAGTCCTGTTGGGTCTGACACCGTTCCAGTCATATTAGGTTGGTGCCTTAGGCTTATCAACACTATATAGTGGGTATGGAAATTCTTTTAGGAAGTGTTGGATGGGACTCATTGGGATATACTTTGCATATCCATTAGCACATTAGCCTATCTCCCAGCCAGGTACCACAGGTGTGCTCTCTCTCTTTCCCCAAACAATCCAAAATGGCAGATTGGTCTCTTTGCGACTGATCCGCCGACCAAAGGAATTGGCCAATCCGAGGCGGATCCAAATCCGCAAACATTTTTTTGCCTATCTCTACCTATAGCCCCATATAACTCCTCCTAATGCGCCATAGATAGTAGCCGCTCCATATAACATCTCCTATTACTCCATATAACCTCTTACCTATAACTCCTCCTGTTATCCATATAAATTCCCCTTAATGCCCCATGTATCCGCTCCCTATAACTCCTTCCTCTGCACTATATAATGCCTCCCTATATCCACTATTCCTCCCTATAACTCCTCCTATTGCCCCATATAACCAAACCTCCCTAGAACTCCCCCTATTGCTCCATATAACCTCTCCCTATAACCTGCCGTGGAGGTTTGGGTTGTTATTAGCAGAAAACTCTATTTCAAGCCAAAAGGAATTTTGTGCAGCTAACAAGGCAACCGTCCGCTCCGAGCATATATATAAAATCAGTGTGAGTGACCCCAAATCAACGAGACTCACAGAAAATCCGTGAGAATTGACAGGTCCTATAGGTTTTCAAAATGCATTTTCTCTGAATGTTGCATGTTGTATCTTTCTATCTGCTGATCACTGTGTTTTTCCTGTAAATCCACCGAATGTTCTTTATTTTCTGTAGAACAAGAAGTTTCTTTATGAGAAAATGAAAGGAGCATCACAGAGAAGGAAGAGGGTAAATCTGGTGTGTGTGTGTGTGTGTGTGTGTGTGTGTGTGTGCGTGTGCGTGTGCGTGTGCGTGTGTGGGTGTGGGTGTGTGTGTGTATGTGTGTGTGGGTGGGTGTTTTAGAGGTGACCATACTAATTTCACTGGGTATTCTGCTATAGCTCTTTTTTTGCGCCTTCTATAATGGTTCTTTCCTTTCCTTCTGGTGAGGTGATATCTGATTGAATTTATCTATGGGTGTGTGACAAAGTCTTTCCCCGGTTCAAAAAGGAAGAACACCAGTCTGTCTGTAGCTGATGAGTCCAGCAAGGAGCTGGTTAATTGCAGACAGGGTCAGCTAGCCAGTCTCCACCTGGATCATCAAGCAGGTTTAAAGGTGTGCTGCACAAACTGCCCGAGGTTCTCCAGCCCAGAAGGACTGGGCTGTAAGAGAGAACCCAAGAAACCAGCACCTCTATTCCAGGAGACAGCGGTCACTGGAACCTGCCAGAGGGTGCACATCATGGACACGAACCCCGACCTTGAGACTTATAGAAAGAGGCCCTGCTTACAGGTACTGTACCTCTTTCGGGCCAGAGGTTGGCAATTTGCCTAACCTCCCAGCCCTACAGATAGGGACGTGGAAGTGAGTCAGCCCTTACAAAGGAATAGTCTGTTTTGTATATTTGTGTGCTGCCTGAAAGCTTTGTTGTTGGAAGATACGGGCTAAATAAAAGTCACTGTTTATTTTCTTAATCTATGTCTCCCTGGTTGTACCTTTGCACCCTATGCGTTTCATCAGACTTGAAATCAGCAAGTCTGAAACGCGTAGGGTTAATGTGCTATGGATGACCTAGCGTTTGTTTAGCAAGTTGCCGCCACCTCACTCGAAGACTGCTACCATTTGCGGTCCTGCCACTTCCGCCTTCCTCCTTCCCCCCTGCTTGGAACCAAGGACATCTGGTGTGTGTTCCCTGGGGGAAGAATTTGAGAAGCCACTGGTGCCGAGAGTTCCTGCTGGACGGAGACTCACGAAGACCACACCGATTTGCGGAGCAGCTGAGTAGAGGAGAAGTTCTTGCTGACCATTCGGAGCATGAGTATTGATCTCATACATGCTTTTTTACCTTCACTGTTTGGGAGTTTAACCATTGTGTTTTTGGAACATTAAATCCATTTTTTATACAGTAATGCACTAGGACTGGGCGCTTTTTTTCTTTTCTTTTTATATATAGATATATATCATCAATTCTTCTTCTTCTCCCTCTCCCTCCTCAATGATCTTCCAGGTACTGCGGTTGCAAGCCTCTCCGAATTGCTCCAACAAATGACCTAATTTTACCTCTTACTCCACTTTCATCCATCTTACTTTTGGTTGTCATCTCAGTCTTTTGATATCCCTAGGAATCCAGTTGAGTACCACAGCGATGTGTTTGGCCCACTGCCATTTTAATTTATTTCCTGTGTGATGATATCAAAGACTTTTTTTTGATTTCGGACCCATTCATTCTTTTTCCTGTATCTTTGGGTAATACCCAGCATGCATCTCTTTGCATACTTCTTTGCGTTGTCTGCAGCTTCTGAATTATCTTCACATTTAGGGTCCAAGTTTCACATCCATACGTGAGCACGGGCAGAATACACCGGTAAAACACTTTTCAGTTTGAGGCACCGTGGAAGGTTCCCTTGTAAGTTTGTATTGTTTCTTCAAAATGTGCTTCATTCCATCTTCATTCTTCCATAGATTTAATTTGAAAGGTTCACTAAACTGACAGTTAGTTGCTGGCCAAGGTACACATAGTTTTCAACTTCTTCTAATTCTGTTCCATCTATATCATTTTTTGTAGACTTGACATATTTGTTGCACATCACTTTGGTCTCGGTGAGATTCCTATGGAGGCCACATTCTTACTGGCTTTGGTGCATTTTTGGATTTGTTGGTGGAGGTCTTCTGGACTTTTGTCAAAAATAACAATGTTATCTGCAAATCGTAGGTGACTCAAATATTCACCATTGATTTTGGTTGATTTTTCTTCCCAATCTAATGTCTTGAACAATTCTTCATGTGTTGCTGTGAAAAGCTTTTTGACATGGTGTCTCCCTGCCGCACTCCCTGACTGATCCTTATCTTGCTTGTATCTTCATGCAATCTAACGGTTAATGTGGCATTCTCGTAAATGTTCCTTATAACATCAATGTACGCTTCTTCAACATTTTGACTACTTTATACATTTCAAATTGCTGAGGTGTAGACAGAATCAAATGCCTTTTCTTACTCTATGAATCCTAAACTGAGTGGTAGATTATTCATTACTTTGGAAATCACATATTGTACAACTTGGATGTGGCTCATTGTGTTATATCCACTGACAAATTCCGCTTGTTCTCTATGCTGGGCAAAGTCCGGTAGCGGTTGCAGCCGATTAATATATTCATAAAAATCTTGCAAGTGACTGGAAATAGATTGATTGGTCTGTAGTTCTTGAGGTCTTTGCCTTCTTTCTTGTGGATGAGGATAACTATGGCATTTCTCCATTGTTCTTGAGTTTTCCTGTTCAAGCAACATGTTTTGCATGGATGTTATCTACTTCTTCCCCAGCTTCTTTCAAGATTTTAGCTGTAGCTTCACCTTCCCCGGGAGCCTTCCCATTCTTCATGGATTTTATTGCCTATGCTACTTTTTCTGGCAGGACGCGTGGTACATCATTGGCGGTTTCTTCTCACTCGTCATCTGCTGTGTCAGCGATGCGCAAACTGGGAGGCGCGAGAATTTCTAGGGGGGGGTGAGAGCTTTTACAGAGGCCCCGCGCTCTTCCCCAGGGCATTTAAATTAAATGTCGGGGGAGGTGTGAGGCCTCTGAAACTCACTTACCTGCTCTCTGCCGGGTCTTCGGCTATATGTCGCCATGGCAACGCACATCAAATGATGCAGCAGGGTCACGTGACGTCACATGACCCGCTACATCATTTGACGCCGAGTCATTGGAGAGGGGGGGCGTGAACGCTGAGGCTCACAGGCAGGGGGGTGCAGCTCAAGAAGTTCCTTGAAGTTCTCGTACAATTTCATGTAGACGTCCTGACCTCTCTTTATGATAAGTGCACAGTCTTTTATTGTTGATCCATCATCTTGTTTGAGTGCAATGATTTGCTTCTTCCCAACAACAAGTTACTGCTTTATCTTCTTTAAGCTTTTGTTATCTTCGATAGTCTTCTTCCCCATATCACAGTTAAATACGCTTGTGGATCGTCGGGCACAGTTCTGCATATTCAATTCTTTTTCTTGCGTCTTGGCATTGCTTCATTTCATTATGTTTGCTCAGTAACTGATTTGTCTCATAATATATTTACTTATCCTGTTTTTTGTTAGCGATTCCTCCAGTTTTTTCTGTGTTTTCAACTACTATCTTCATAAGTTCGTCATAATTGTTAAAGTGTCCCCCATGCGTTTAGCGCAAGCTGAAGCCATTTTTCAGTTCCAGTTGAAATTATCTGCTGGTGTTCTTGAGGTTCTTGATGTTCATTGTTTTTTGTCTTCTTTTTAATCAGTTTTCTTCGTTCCAACTTCGCTGTAATTTCCAGCGAACCAATCAATGATCACTTCTTGTGTCAATGCGGTTTAGGACTGTGCAGTCTTCAATCACGTGTTTCTTGGCAGTTAGGATATACTCAATTTAATTCTTTACTCCATTGGGTCCACTCCCTGACCATTTTCTATTTGGATTCTTCTTGAAGAGTGAATTCATGATGTAGAAGTTTTCACATTCTGCAAAATCTACCAATCTGTCCCCACGTTCATTCCTGTTACTGCAACCATACTTACCAACTTCATCTTTCAACCCCTCGCCCAGAAATATAAAAAATAATGTGTGTGTGTGTGTGTGTGTGTGTGTGTGTGTGTGTGTATATATGTGTGTGTGTGTGTGTGTATGTGTGTGTGTGTGTGTGTGTATATATGTGTGTGTGTGTGTGTGTGTGTGTGTGTGTGTGTGTATATATATGTGTGTATGTGCCATTTTAAGGCATGGCCTAACTGGGCTATAGCCGAGGGTCCCCAGAACATCCAGAGGCTCCACAAATACTATGGCCCAAAATGTAATTTTAAATTAGTTGTTCTAACTGAACACAGCAAACGTTACTTAATTATACATTTAAAAAAATCATATATATATTATTGATGTGATTACAGCAGTATGTTGCTTTTAATTTTATGTAGCCTAACTTTTTATAAAAAAATTGTGTTCAAAGATGATGTTTCTACCATTTTGTTAAGGAATAGGTAGTTTAATTGCTTTGTCGGAAATTTACTTAAAAAATTAACGCACAACAAAAAACTATTAAAGCGTGACACACTGGGACCAAGGTTTTCTAACCTTTTTTAATTGCTTTACAAGTGTTCCTACGTGTATCAGTAATGCCACAAACTGCGAAGGCGAAAGATCTTTTTCAAAGTTGAAACTTATGACCAAGGAGGCGCGAGCTTCCCCCCCCCCCCCCTCCTATGAACCCTCTACATAAAGACATACAAATAACAAGAGGACACATATATGGAGGTAAAAGGCCGCGGCTTATTTATTAACACAGATAGGGATAGCGTACCTCCTGTCCGCGCCAGAATGCTCAGAGCTGTGCAACGCAAAGGGGGCACCCGGAAGTACGTCCCGGTGACCTGCCCCCTCGCTTCAAACCCCCCGATAACCAGCCCCGAGCCACTTCTGGGGGACAAGCACCTACCCCCCCCCAACTGCCGCCACCAACGGGCCTGTTTAACCCCCTTTAATCAGACCCGTACCGCCATACCCCTTATGACCTCTTCCAAACCTTCCTGTAACTCATTATTAAACATGTCCACCCCAACATCTGACAACTGTACCCCATCCTCCCTAAACCAGCCACCCAATTTAAAACTAAACTGCGGGTGAAGAATGACCCAACCCCCACATTGAACCACGAAATTCCCCACCTTCCTGTTTAACCTCTTCCTCGTCTTGTTAACTCTCCCCGGGATACGCGCACCTTTCCAAACCAACCTGCATATTATCTCGGACCAAACTAATTGCACCCCTGGCCAAAACGTTAACATGCGCGCCAAATCTTGCTTAATCTGCTGGAATAAATCAATCGACCGCAATTTTGCCACATCATTACCCCCAACATAAATAATGATGATGTCTGGTGCCCTCCTACCCCTGGCCCTAGAAATTAGCAGCGGAAAAAGCCATCCCCACCGCATCCCTCTCATCCCCCACCACGTTACCTCCACCTGCTCCATACTCAAACCTAAATTCTTTCCGTAGGGGCGTGAATTCGCCCTCTTCCCCGCCCAGTGTACCATTGAATCTCCCACGATCCAAATTACCACGAAATCTGAGGAGGCAAAGACATGGTGGGAAAAAAGAAAAACAACAGCAGAGTGTTTACTCTAGCGCAACATTCTCCCCTACCAAATCCGGCCTGATGTATGTCCGGTAACTGTCTGACTTCCAGCGCCCAATCCTCCTTATCTTTGCTACCGCGAGCCCTACGCGTGCTGCTTCCGTCGCTGCCCCAATGCGAAAAGAATGCGTTCCATACTGCCCCCCTTCTAACCCTTGCTGCTTGAGACACATCCGAAAGACCCGCAAATATTGGAACCTTGACAATGCCCCCCCATTCTTGTGCACTAACAGTGTACCCCCTTGTTCTGGCCTAATGGCCAAATAATCTTCCAACGCTTTTACTGGGCACACCACACTTCCAGGTAAGCCCTTCAACAAGATCCACGCTCCCTTTCCTTTCTGATCCGTTTTAGACCTCCGTACCAGCAACCTCACCAAACCTTCTCCTAAACTTACGTCAGCCTGCTGCAAGCCACCCCCTCCTTTCTTGGATAACCAAACCAATTCACCTGCTCGCAGAGCTGCAAAAAATGCTATGATGAATGTGGCCTTAAAAAGTACTGCCCCAAAACTGGAAGAGCATACCACGTCTGTGGCCCGCAACAAACCTTCCAAAATTACCGGCGTCACTGGTCTTCTGCCATCCCTGCTAGTTATCCCTTTAACCATACCTGCTAGCACCTTCCTTACCACAAAACACTTGGACACATCAACCCTACCATTCAGCCTAAGGAAGAACGATATACCCGCCATCTTTCTCCCTATGGATCCACCAGCTAAACCCTTGTCCCTCAAACTCATCATGTGACCCAGCAAAATGTCTACCTCCGAGATCTTTCCTCCCGCCATCCTTTCCGCCTCCCGAAATTCTCGCCAAGCAGCCACATAAGCACCCCACGTACTCGGGGCGAGTGAAGCCTTGATTAAATCAATCACACCTCCATCACCAGATCCCACAAGACTGCTGGGCACTGTTCGCCCTGGGTCTCCGCCCCCGGTGCCAACCTCCGAAACAGCTCCATCTGCAAACGTGATAATGCATCAGCAATGTTGTTCTCGACCCCAGGAACGTGCCTAGCCTTGAAACCTATATTAAGCTGTAAACACCTTAACACAAAATGCCTCAACAGAACCAACACTGGTGGGGACCGTGAACCAAAATTATTCACAGCCTCCACCACATCCAAGTTGTCGGACCAAAACGTCACCTCCCTGTTAGCAAACTTGTCCCCCCAAAAATGTACAGCCACTAGTAAAGGGAAAAGTTCCAAAAATGTCAGATTCCTGATAAGCTGAGTCCCTCGCCAATCCTCTGGCCATTCCTCCGCACACCAAGCTCCATTAAAATATGCACCAAACCCTACTGACCCAGCCGCATCCGTAAATAGCTGCAGATCAGCGTTCCGCGCTGGACGCCCCCTCCACAACGTCCTCCCATTGTAACTCTGTAAGAATTTTAGCCACACCGCCAAATCCTTCCGAATATCTGTTGTGACCCGAATGAAGTGGTTGGGACGCCTTACCCCCGCTGCAGCTGCTGACAAGCGCCTGGAAAACACCCTTCCCACAGGCATAATGCGAGCTGCAAACACCAAATGGCCCATCAATACCTGAAACTGTCTTAATAAGGCCTTCCTAAGAAGCATGAAATCCTTTATCATACTATCCAAAACAACTAACTTCTCAGGAGGTAACCTATATTCCCTGTTCACTGAATCAATTACTATGCCCAGAAAACTGAGAGTAGTTGTGGGTGCCACTGTTTTTTCATTCGCCAAAGGAACCCCAAATTCGCGCGCCATGGCTGAAAATTGAAAAAGCCACCTTGCGCACAAATCAGACCCCTGTGGACCAACGAAAAGGAAATCATCCAAATAATGTATGATCCCTGCTGCCTGCACCCTTTTGCGGACCACCCACTCCAAAAATGTGCTGAATGTTTCAAAATAAAAACAAGGCAATGCACAACCCATAGGTAAACAAAGGTCAACAAAATAACGCCCTTCCAACATACAGCCCAATAAATGAAAACAATCTGGATGTACCGGCAAGAGTCTGAAAGCTAACTAAACCCAACGGTGACACCCTAAGATTTTTCAGGGGCGGGGAAAGGAAAGGACCCGCCATTCTGCCCAATTCAATCTCTTTATCAATTTTTCTTTTGCCACATCCCCATTCAACCTGACCGATTTCAAATTCCTCTCGCCCCCCGATCCCTCCTGATACTCAAAGGGGATCCTGAATCCTTCCCTAAACCCCTCTCGTAATAAGCTAGCTGCCCGTCTATTGGGTTTTTTTTCCAGCCAAGGCGCCATTGCCTCTGCTGAAACTGGCGTTCCCGCCTTCCTGAACAGCCTGCTGTCCTGCTCCCTTGAAACCCTTACTATCTTTCTTAAAGCACTTTGATTTGGGATGCTGACCCCCACACCCAGCGCAAGTATGCTGGAATCTACAATTCTCAAATCTGCATCTTGACTCGTTGTAACCCCAACATACCCCCGACTGCTTCCCACCTTCACGCCCTCTCCCTGATGTGCGCACCTGAAAATGCTCCCGCCAGACCCCTTTGAGGCTATTTCACCCGCGAAAGGACGACCCCCCTCCCCCTGAAATATGCTCCAAGTACAAATTCACATCCTTACAATTCCATGTAACCACACCCTTATTAGCTTCCATACTCTGCCTAAACTCCACATCATAGGCCCACCATCCCATACCCCCGTGTTTCTGACACGCTTTTCTAATCGTATCCTGATACTTAAAAAGCGCCGAGCATAATTGCGGATCCTTTTCTCCCGCAACGCCCGCCAAAATCCCAAATGCCTGCGACCATTTACTGAACGTGCGAGGAAAAAGACGCTTTTCCACATCTTCCTTTTTAGCCTCCCCCTTCTTTTCAGATTTAGCTACCGCTTCATTGTACCCCGGAAGCAATGACAAAATCTCAACGTAATCACCCGCCCAAATCTTTTCCTTTACTTCCTTTGACAAATGCCCGCCTAAGGAACGTGATATGGTCGTACATGAGTCCCCATAGGCCACATCCGGCAGCCTTTTTGAACCTGCCAATGGCCTTCCGAGCCCTGTCCCCTGCCCAGCACCTGAATTCACCACCGGATGCTCACCTAACAAACTAACTACTGCTCTTGAATCAGCTCCTTTTCCCGCCACCTGCACTGGCAATGCTGTGGCCGATGCTAACTCATCTTGAATAACTTTCGGCACTGTGCTAAGGGTACAACCTGCTGTACTCTCCACACCCAAAGACACCTCTCCACCCACTGTTCCACGGTTGCTCCCCCCGTCAAGCACTGAATCTGACCCCCCCTGCCGTTCGCTTGACTTGCATGCCCCCACTGCTTGCTTAGTGGATAATAACGTTGTCATCGGCAATAAAGCTAACTGAACGCCCTTAACCACCGCACTAATCATTCTTGCCTCGGCATCGCCCGCTAACCCCAACTCCAACACCTGTGGCCCAGGGGAGCTAACAATGCCCGGCAAGGTAACGCCCCTATTTCCCAAACAAGCAACTCTTTTTCGCTTACCCTTCGATGCCCCAGTCCCCGGCGGTGTTTTGACCCGCCTGTCGGGACCTGCCCCAAGACCCTTGTCCTCCAAGCCTCTGACAGCAAGCTCAACCCGAGGCCTGGACCGCTTGCGAGCCATGGACGACGTACCAGCGCCACGAAGCGAGGTCGACCGCGTCCCGGCCGTTCCAGATTTACCTGTAAATGAGGAAGCAAATATTAAACCCCAAATTAGGCTAACCTTTATTCCTGAATAAACTCTTTTTTTTTTTTATTTACCAACCATCCTTTCACCAGTAACCGGCAATGGCGAGCATGTCGACCCCCTCCCAACCTCCCCCCCTTCTTTTTTTTGTGGGGGGAGGGAGGGAACCCTTAGCCGCCTACTGCTCGCCTCCATCCAGGCTCTTCTTTTTTATATAAGGTTGGGACCCATGTCCCACCCCTGTTTTTCCAGGGACCCATGTCCCACACCTGTTTTTCCAGGGACCCATGTCCCACCCTTGTTTTTCCCAGGGACCCATGTCCCACACCTGTTTTTGTGGGGACCCATCTCCAGGCTCCTCCCAAAAGTCCCCCAGCCTTTATTAGGACCCCTTTCATCACTTGATGATGGCCACGCCTCAGCGCAGGTAGCGTGGGAACCGCCCTGTCCTCTCGCGTTTTCAGGACTGCCCAAACTTCCTTGATCACTCCCAGCTTTCAGCACTAGTGCACACATCTGCTTCTGAAACCATCCTTCCCCATGGTTGTGCGCCTCCGCCAAAAGCTGCATGGTGCTGACCTGAAAGGACATCGCTACTAGCGCTGTAATTTAGCCAATGGCTCGTCAAACACTGGTTTCATTTCACCACCTAAATCCTGCCAGCAAACTACTCTTGAACTCTTGCCTGGCTGATCTTTCCACGAAAACCAGTTCACTTGAATTAGACTTAGAACCGCTCTTAAGCTTTAATAACACAAAAAATTCCGCATTAATGCTTGTATCCTTAGCACCTTAACGCCCCCCACCTCCATCTCTTAGCGCCCTAACATCCAACCAACCATTGCTGTCATTTGTTTTTTTTTTTTTTAAAGTATGATGTCACCCACGACACGAAAAAACCTTAGGATTGGCTTCCAATAACCAAAACCAAGACCAACCTCAAAAGGCAATTTTTTGTTTGTTTTTTTTTTTAAAAAAAACTTTTTTTTTTATTTTATTTAATTAATTTTTTTATTTTTTTTAAATGGACAGCCCCACCTGACCACCTCCCACTGAGTAGAAGACTGGAAAAGAAAAAAGGGGGGGAAGGAAGAGGGCCAATATCTCCCCGAGGAGGAGGGAGGATAGGAGGGGAGGGGGGGGCAAAAGCCCACCATTCCAGCCAAACAACCAACTGCCCCCCCCAGCCGTAACAGCCTTGCCCCCAGCCCCCCCGACACCCCCCCACCCCCTGATCATCGTCAGGAGGCGGAACGACATGAAACCCATGCGCACACAGACCTTCCCTTGCCATTAGCCCAACCGCACGGCTAAGCGTGGGTTGGGAGAGCCTCTCTTCCCCCCCCAGCCACACAAGCGGCCACAATAGGAGGACAGGAACAGGGCTCGCAAGCGGCGCCAAGCAAAAAACCTCCTCCTCCAAGCCGATGCGCCTTCCTCCTCGCATCAGCCCCAGGTAGGAGTCACTCTCCTCGTCCTTCTCGTCTCCTCCCCCCCGCCGCTGCCGCCAACCAAACAGCGCGAAAACGAAAGGCATGAAAACACCAGCCCTACTTGCAATCCCCCCCCCCCCCCGAGCACCGGCAAAACCGGCAAAAACACACGGGAGGGGGGGCGGAGGGTCCCTCACCAAGAGGAGGGAAGGGAGGTCCCTCGCCCCGGGAGGGGGGCCCAGATCTAACCAATTTCAACCTACTAACTGCAGGAGAAGAAAGGAGAGTGTCCAAACAGTCGAACGCCAAGGAACAAGTGACAGTTGCTTGTTCCTTGGCTCTATTTAAAAAACTAACCGCCCCAACTGCCTTCTCCGATCGCGCACGCGACCAACAGCCTAGCTGGGGGGGGGCCGCACCCCCCGGTCAATAGCTGTAGCCACCCATGCGGGCTAGGCCAGCTCTATAAAGAATGATCTCTGTAGTTGCTGCTTCAACCAAGATTGAACTCTCTTTCCTTTACAATTGAATCAGATAACATCATCAAATTCGATTTTATAAAGTATATTTGTGACCCCCAGAGACATGTAGATAAATTACATTTTTGTTTTTGTAGTAATATTTGTAGAATTTAATACAAGTTTTGAATGTTATTCAATGAAAACATACTGCATTTGTATTTAAATGTGATCTTTGTGGGTGGGGCCCCCGAAGTACACTTGGCTCAGGGCCCCAACAATTCTTAAGGTGTGTGTATGTGTGTATGTGTGTATGTGTGTATGTGTGTATGTGTGTATCTATCAATCTATCTATCTATCTATCTATCTATCTATCTATCTATCTATCTATCTATCTGTATATATATGTACATAGTAAATAAAAATATCACTTGTGAGCACATTCACATGTCTTAGACAGGTCTGCAACCCCGCTTTTCGCCATTATCACCTAGCATATGAAAAAAGTGCTACCACTGCAGCAAGGAATTCTGGGAAATGACATGCAAATGAGCACAAAGTGGCACGTTTTACCTCAAATCCATTTTTACATGGAACCCTGCATTACGCAGGTTTCAGCACAGCCTGGGTTAAGATGCATAGCCAGTAAACCTACTAACAGGCAGCTGTTTCAACCTTTTGGGTCTCATTAGTGTGAGGCTGGTTATACTGGCTTTGCAATTTTAAGGCTGGGTAGGTAAGCTTATAAGGGTTCCATGTAAAATGGATTTGAGGCAAAAGGTGACACTGTGTGCTCATTTGCATGTAATTTCCCATAATTTCCCAGAATCCCTTGCTGCAGTGGAAGCACTGTGTGCTGGGTGATAATGGTGAAAGGCGGGTTGCAGACCTGGCTAAGACATGCAAATGAGCATACAGTAATATTTCCATTTGCTATATGCTTTGCTGTGGAGGGTTTTTGTCACTCTTTTTTCACCCACTATAACTTATACACACACACACACACACACACACACACACACACACACACACACACACACACACACACACACACACACACACACACACACACACACACACACACACACACACACACACACACACACACACACATACATTTACTGTGGAGGGTTTTTGTCACCTTTATCACCCACTATAACTTACACATACATACATACACATACATACATACACACATACACACATACACACATACATACACACATACATACACTTACTGTGGTGCTCTTTAACCCTTTCCAGACAGTAAATCCGTACCTGCAAGGACAGCGACTTGACAGTGTTGTAGCCAAGAAGTCTGTTCCACATTTTTCAGGCGAAGACGACGAATAAGCCAATGAGGAAAGCATGTGCGCTCTGCTGCTGATCTCGCGCTCCTCTCTGCTATTAAAGAGCCCCAGTGAATGGCAGCATGTTTATTATTTATAGAGTTGTGAATGGAAAACAGCTGTATTTATAACATTATGTTGTCATAGATAATAAAAAATATAGACTTCTGCTTTTTGTTATTTAGGGGAACGGTATCTTTTTCTGGGTTTTTTTTCTGTTGCTTTGAGAGGAAGTTTTAACACCTTCAGTGCTGGTGAGGTTTGGAGCTGTCAAGGTTGAAAACTTTGTAGTGATTTATCTTATTGCCGCTTCAGCGCAGGGGGACCATCTCATCTCTCCAGCATTGCGTACAGTAAACAAGTGATTGTGCGTACTGTGTGTAACTGCAGAAAATGAACCTTATATGGTAGAATTGTATGTGATTGTAATAAAGATGTGACCTACACACAATCACTTTGTGTCTCTGTTAGTATCATGTCGTGTTGCACACACACCACCCTGCCACGTGTTGTACACACACCGCCCTGCCACGTGTTGCACACACACCACCCTGCCACGTGTGCACACACACTGCCCTGACTACACTATCACTTTCACTAAACCCAGGGGCTTATGACCAGCGTGTTCCAGGCCTCTTTGGCAGCAAGGGGTTAGAAATGGTAAACCTGTTAAACAAATCCAGCTTTCCTCCCCAAGGTTTACACAGGACACATTCTCAAACACAGACAGGAAAATACATTTTTTTTTTTAACTAATTCACATTTTTCTTTTAAAAAAAAGAGTGGAAATGTAGATCTAGAAAATAAAAGTGTGTGTGTGTGTGTGTGTGTGTGTGTGTGTGTGTGTGTGTGTGTGTGTGTGTGTGTGTGTGTGTGTGTGTGTGTGTGTGTGTGTGTGTGTGTGTGTGTGTGTGTGTGTGTGTGTGTAAATAAGAAAGCTGCTAGCACAATGACACTTCCACTATTGTGTATAACTTTTTACACACACATTTTGAATAGGTTGACTGTAAAATGTGAATAAGAAACAACTTGCAGTGCAGAATAAAACACTTTCATTTAATAAATGTCATCAAACCGTCTCCTCCAGCGCCGGCCGCCTCTGATTGGCTGGTATAAACCACTTCATCATCGCGTACGAAGCACAAACTTTACATGGAAAGTGCTCAGATCTAAATGAAATGCAGTTTTATTGGGATTCTTTGATATTATTTTGTTCCTTTTCTGCCAGCGTGTCTCCGATCCCGTGCGGTATTTTGTTTTTATGGAATATAATCCCTTTGGGTTTTGGTTTTTGGGAATTTAATGGCTTTTTAAAATTTATTTATTTTTTGTGTGAACATTTGGCCCAAAAGTTACTTCATGGCATTTGTGTTTCCTTATTGTACTCTCATTATAACAATTGTAATGTTGCATTGTTCTGATTGTGACGTCTGCGGATGTACTAACACAAGTGTAGAGAAAACCCTATACAAAGCACCAAATAATTGTATAAATAGTGAGGAAGACGCGTGTTCAATGTAACGTGGGGATTCACTGAGCTACGATAAGGGGAATCGGAGTCAGTCCGCTGGGTGGGGAGAGAACCCACATGATGAATCTCAGCGGAAGTCAGGTGGGAAGAGACAGGAGCATGACGTGGAAATTCTCCAGAAATGGTGAGCGGGTTTTGGTGAAATCATTAGGATCTTCCAGGCTTCCCCAGCCGAGACTTGAAGATCATTAGGGCAAGAGGGAGTTTGGTGAATGTCGATGGAAAGAGACTGCCAAGAACACAAGAGAGTCACATATGATAAAGGGAGACAGCCCTGTCTAGAGCACAAACATGGAGCATTAGGCCGCGTCCAGTAAGATTGCGCACGCGCTCATGCGCCGTCACGCACTGATGAAGCTGGGGCGATTCCTGGCCTGTAAAACTTTGCTGTTGTGCTTGGGGGGGGGGTGGGGGGGGGGTCGGGGGTGTGACCGTGACGTCTCGGAGCTGGTTCGCCCTCCTTGGGTGAACCACTTATGTGACCCGGCTATCGCCCTAGAAATACAACTATATTTGTCTCCTCAAGCTGCTCTCCGTTGAACGCTCACGTGCACGTGTACGCACTATACATGTTCACATTGCCGGAACGTGATTCATCGCACAGCACTCAAGCGCGCACAACGCACGCAATCATTCTGGACACAGCCTTAGGTTTATAGGGGCAGAGCAGTGCACCTTTGCTGTTAGGATATTCTGCCGGTGTATAGAACAAGAACAAAGCTTGGCAGGGTTTCAACGCCCAATAGCCATGCTCAAATGAATCCATAAATTCCACTTTAGAAAGGCAGATGTTTGATCCATTACAGGCTCTTCACCAGTAACAGTTAAACGGGACCCTGATGTCAAAGCAGAGAACACATATTAACCATCTCCTGTCTTCTTGCAGATTTCCTGCAGGGTCTTCTACTGGCTGAAAGATGTCTCTGAATTCCTGTGTGTTTCATTCTAATTCCCTATGAGCTGAGAGGATGTAGCGTCTGATCATGTTTGGTTTATTTATGATGTTAACTGCTTTCCACTGACCCAGGGATGGTTGACAAGAAGTGGCCCATGTGTTGAACATATGTTGTATCCCAAAACCTGCAGCAGGATTTTATGGATTTCCAGGAGGTTGAGATGTGAACTTTACTGCAGAAATTGGTTAATGTAAATCTCTGGTTTATTCACAGTACGGATCTGTTGATTTCACTGCTGGAGAGGCGTACAGATCATTGCAGCCCCCTAAATTAACAGGGACAGACTGAATTATCCCATGCTTACGCTTCTCTGACCCTGGTTCAAGACCCTAGTCTTCTGGCTCCTCGTGACGTGGGGAAAATACATTTACCTTGCTTTGCCTCCTTCAGCAAATACTGTATTGTAGGTGCAAGGGGGTGTATATTATGTCCACCATTATAAAGAAATGGTGAAGGGGTTAATAGTACTATATCTACACAGGCCCAAATTATATTCATTCCTTTGAAATAATATTGTTTTATATCATATTGAACATGGAAAAGAATATGAAAAAATGTATTTCTGGCTCGGAGCGCGTACAATCTCTTGGACGATATATGTAAGGGACTAAGTTAAACCATGAGGCTCCTAGCCACAGTGTGACGTGCAGGTGAAAGTTCCCTGTGTTTTTTCTGCTTTCGTCACCTTCGTACACTTTCTTTGTAACCCCTTCTCCTGTGAATTAATCTACTCTAATTAATACATAGTACTCGAACACACATTACTCGAACACACATTACTCGAACACACATTACCCGAACACACATTACCCGAACACACATTACCCGAACACACATTACCCGAACACACATTACTCGAACACACATTACTCGAACACACATTACTCGAACACACATTACCCGAACACACATTACTCGAACACACATTACCCGAACACACATTACCCGAACACACATTACCCGAACACACATTACTCGAACACATTTACTCGAACACACATTACTCGAACACACATTACTCGAACACACATTACCCGAACACACATTACCCGAACACACATTACCCGAACACACATTACTCGAACACACATTACTCGAGTCTAACATATTACTCAAACACATTTTACTCTAAAATGGTGAGATTATATTTGAAAATAACCCTTTTCCTGTCCTTTTATCAGGGAACCCTTGTAATGAAACCGAGGGGATAGCGTGTGAAGAACATTTGGGGTGGGGGGCCTATGGAAGTTATTTAAAGATTGCTTAGCAGCACTCGGCTTTATAGGAGGGCCCAGTCTTCCCTTTACCAGCGGTTAACATAGAAACTGGAGGTGGATAAGCCCTTTGTCCCACCTAACTGCCCATATAATTCCTCTGCCTGATATATGATGTATTTTTATTTGAACACTTCTCCCCCTGCCGGGCTTTATTGTGTCTGTTCCAAGTATTGTTTTTACTTCCTTAACTGTATTTTCACCCATCACTTGTACTGGGAAGTTGTTCAGTGTATCTACTACTCTTTTAGGGGCAAAAATGCTTCCTTGGTCTTGCAATGTGATATTTGAAAGAACAAACCAGCAGCAGAGCATCGCTGGGCACGTTTTGTAATGGGATTTTGTAGCAGAGAGTTTGTGAGCCCGGCCAATTGTGAGAGTATAGAGGAGAGTGGGGGCTCTTCATACAGTGTGAAGGGACTTCGGGGAGGAGGGGGACAGCTATGTTGAGGACAGCTTCATCCTTCAGGGGTCTCTTCTGGAGGTGGGTGTCTGGGTGTCCTGATGAAGGTGTAAGTGTACACGGAAATGTGTACTTTGTAATATGTTTCTTTATTTTTTCATAAAGATGGGTGTTCCATTCTCCTTTGTCACTTGGGGGACAGCCTGTGCCAGCTTTCCTCTTCTTGTGTCAGGGAGGAATTTCTGGGAAAGTTATAGGAGCGGCTGGGAGAAAATTCTGAGCACAATAATATCATGATGTGTTCACGTTTGAGGCTGTAACTGCTGCAGTTTCTAAGTTGGTGCCTCAGTTACTTCTGCCAGGTCTTCAGTGATGTTGACCTCTGGGTTATGTAAGAACCTCAGGCACAGGTTTCACATCTTGGACACAGATGGTATTTTAACACCTGCAGAAGGCCCTAATATGGCAGCTCAGGTGTATATAGGTGCAGTGGCAACTTGTGTATATAGGTGCAGTGTGGTAGCTCACGTGTAAATAAGTGCAGATTGACAGCTCATGTGTATATAACTGCAGACTGGTAGTTCAAGTGTATATATTTGCAGTGTGATAGCTCATGTGTATATACAGTAGGTGCAGACTCGTAGCTCATGTGTATGTAGCTGTAGTGGCAGTATATTGGTGCAGCATGGTAGCTCATGTGTCTATTAGGTGCAGACCGGTAGCTCATATATAGGTGCAGACTGGCAGATCATGTGTATATAGGTGCAGTGTGGTAGCTCGTGTATTTAGGTGCAGTGTGGTAGCTCATGAGTATTTAGGTGCAGTGTGGTAGCTCATGTGTGTATAGGTGCACTGTGGTAGCTCAGGTGTGTATAGGTGTAGTGTGGTAGCTTGTGTGTATATAGGTGCAGTGTGGTAGCTTGTATGTATATAGGTCCAGTGTGGTAGCTCATGTGTATTTTTTATTTATAAAAATGTGTTACCAGGGAGTAATACATTGAGAGTTACCTCTCCTTTTTCAGCACCTGAGCACAGAGTTAGAACAATACATGGTTACATTAAATGAACAGTGTTATACAGTCAATTCACAGACATTTCATGGACACATAGAGTTGGAAATGTGTATAAAGGTGCAGTGTTGTAGCTCATGTGTATATAGGTGCAATGGCAGCTCAAGTGTATATAGGTGCAGTTTGGTAGCTGCTTCACAGTGACTGCCTGTGGTCTCCTCTTGTCCCTCTGCTGTCAGATCTGCAGGGGGTGTTGGGTCTATCTGTGCCCTCAGCACCCTCAGCACCCTCACCATGGTCTCCAGTTCCATGGGTGGTGGCTCAGGAGACCCTCACTTGTGCCCTTTGTCGGGGTATGGTGCAGGAGCCTCATCTTTTCCCTAGTGGAGGCAGGCGGCAGTGTTAAAAGGGGCGGATAAGAGAGAGAGAAGAGGGGCTCAGTGCTGTGCTCGGGCCAATGGTGAGAGGAGGTTTGGAGAGCAGATCTCAGCTGGCAGACATTTAAATGAGAGACAGTCCGGCGCTGCTGCAATTTGTAGCCTGGGATCTGAAGGCTTTCCTGAGACCTCCTGTGCATGGACAGCACCTCCAGGACTGAGCTGTGATCCCGGCACAGGGACACGGTCACATCACCCAACAGGTGAGATGTGCTGCTCTCTGGGGGGCTCACACACCGCTTTGGGGGACACAGGACCCGCAGGTCTTATCTCTGTATCATTAATGGCTTTAGTGATCAGGGCTCATAACAAAAGTTATCCCATTTGCTACATTATCACAAAATCTAAATAACTGTATAGTATAGGGGTTACTTGCTATTTAATATCGATTAAATGTTTAGTTGGTACTCACAGAAATATAAAGTATGATCTGTATTTTTTTTTATCTACGCAGTGTATTCCTTGTGTGCAGAATTATGAAAGTAAAATCTTAGCGTATTGTTTAGTTTTTATGTTTATACGTGTGTGTGTGTGTGTGTGTGTGTGTGTGTGTGTGTGTGTGTGTGTGTGTGTGTGTGTGTGTGTGTGTGTGTGTGTGTGTGTGTGTGTGTGTGTGTGTGTGTGTGTAAATATATATGTGTGTGTGTGTGTGTGTGTGTGTGTGTGTGTATATGTATGCATGTGTATAAATATATATATATGTGTGTGTGTATATATATGTGTGTTAGTGTATCTTTATTATATATATATATATATATATATATATATATATATATATATATATATATATATATATATATATATATATATAGTGCAGAATAAATGAGTTCACACTCATGGACTAACACGGCTATTTTCTGATATATATATATATATATATATATATATATATATATATATATATATATATATATATATATATTTTTTTTTTTTTTCTCCAATGGATAATATAGATTCCCAGATGAGAGATATAGATCCTGGTTATTAATACAATGTGTCTGAGAGGTACTGTAGATAGATGTATGGGGAGAAGGCCACAGTATATAGATTATTTTATAGGGACTTTCATACAGTGTATTAAACACCAGGAGATGATGGTTTCCATGTATTGATTAGAAGAGCAGGGCCCCCATCCCGGGGAGAGGGGGAGATGTTCCAGTCTCATGGTCCCATGGGGTATATACAGCGCCCGCCGTAGATGAGATGTTCCAAGAGATGTCCTATCCTGGCAGTGTCACCTGTACCCTGATAACACACACCTCCCGGGGTACATCCCCCTGTCCCCCCCCCCTCTGTATCTCTGTATCCCTATCCCCCAGGGGGCTAATCCCCGCAGGGTGAACCCCCAGATTATCTCATTCATCCGATCCATTCCTGCTCTGTCACAGGGGGTCCCACCTGTCCCCTAATAACTTGCAGGCCACAGGGACAGCTGCGTGCTGTGTCACATCGAAATAATTAGCACCAAATATTGATAGGCTGTGATCACATGTCGGTATCAGTTATTGATTATCTGTGATCATATGTC